>NC_047523.1:31690154-31990154 GCF_902827115.2 Pseudochaenichthys georgianus | reverse complement strand
GCTGTTGTTTGTTCACTGTTGTTGTCCAACACGACATCCCAGTGTGACGGATTGAATAAACGAACTGAGAATGAAACCAGCATCCTTTTGTTTGTTTAGTCTGACCTTGGGAAGTCCCTCCTACTGAGAATGTGAGGTCATGAGTTAACTTGCTCACTAGGATGTCCCATTTACCATAACATCCTTTGATAAAGCGTTTTCAAGCAGCACAAAGGGAGGTCCAGAACCAGCATGTACCTCTGCCAGCATATTGGATCAAATACACATCCGAGTCACTTGTATGTGAATAAACGGGAACCTGTTGTTTCTACAGTAGGAAGCACAAAACTCAACCACGGAAAACAGGAAGAGGCAGTTAGACTGTGGTTAATAAGTTACAGGCCACAACGGTCTCCCCCGCCCCGGCAAAGCCTCCTGGGTAAATCTTTTGGCAAGCAGAGTGTAGTGTGTGCAGAGAGATACCGCTGAAGAAAAGAACAGGAAGAGAAGACGGCAGCGCCTTCTCTGACTAAGTGTTTGGATCTCCAACTGTCTCTACTTCCTCTTCTGTCCGCATCCAAAGGTCCCTCTCATGGGCAAAGTGAAGCCTGGGCCTCTGGCTCGGAGGCCGGACAACTCTGCGTTCCAACAGCAGAGGTTACCTGCCTGGTCTCCCATGCTAACGGCTAACACTGTGCTGCCTTTCTTCTACTTTATGGCTTTGATATGCATGCTGCTCGGAGTATGGCTGCTTCTCACAGTACAGAGCACAGAGGAACTAAAGGTGAGTGCGGGTGTTTCTGAAAATGTCACCTATTTAGTAGTTTTACATATGAGGAAATGTTAAATAAGAAGAAATACTTGTAGTACAATGCAAATAGCATATGTGTGTTGGAGGGGATTAGAGGAAGAGACCCAATGCCCTGGTGCAATTAAAAAAGGGAGTGACACAGATAGGAAAGGTCCAAGGTTAGGTTTTGAGTCGTGTAAACAGGAACCGTTTATTCACTATTCATTTGAACAATTATCTCTCCTGTCTTTCCAGCTGGACTACACAGAGGCTGGCACGTGTAATTTATGTTTTGAGAAGCGTAAAAATGTGAGCAACGCAGCCCAACCCTGCATCTGCACCGCTGTGTTTAACATCAAGAAAGCATTCAAGGTAACAACCACGAAGTTTGACAACACAGTTTCCACACTCGATTCCCAACATGCTCCGGTTCCAGGGCTTTGATTTCTTGTCCATGCTGTAAATCTTAAAGTCAGTCAATGACAGAATTCAGCCTTACAAGTAAACATAAGCTGATGATGTGAATCCTGCTGCTCCAGGGAGACGTCTTTTTCTACTACGGCCTCATAAACTTCCATCAGAACCTCCGCAGATACATGGACTCCAGAGACGATGCTCAGATGGTTGGCTGGAAGAACAAGTTAAAGGTAGCTCCACAATAGTTTTATACTTATCAAAATAACATTGTTTATTAGTTTGTTGACCTTTTGGTACATTTGTGGACACGGTTTTAGATAATTTACTAAGCAATATTAAGAGTGTTTTTTGTTTATTTGTTGTTCATTAGTATTTATTCAATTATTATGGTTGAATTGTGACTTAAGTGCTGTGTAAGTAGCATTGTCGTGGAGGAGTTGGTGGACATTTGACCAACTTTCTACACTGTTAGCTAATATAATAAAAAATCTTCTTTTGTAAAATAATAAATTGTAAAACATAATCCTGCAAAGTAATCAGTAATACCAGCTGTAGTATAAATGTAGTAGAATAAATAGTTATGGAATATAACATTATCTAAAATAATATGCACGTTTAAAAAAATACCCACGTTAACTTAAAATTGTAAAACTGAAACACGTAATTTGATTAAATGTACACCTAAGCTTGATGCTAATTGTAGTAACCTTTTTATCCTAACTACTAGAGCCCGAGTTCATACTGCATGCCGTTTGACAAAGACAAAAATGGAGTCCCCATCGCCCCCTGCGGTGCTGTGGCCAACAGTATCTTCAATGGTAAGCACCACTCCTACCTAAACCATCAATCATCGCATCCTTCCTCCACTCTAACCTCTCCTCTGTCCTCCCAGACTCCTTCACTCTGAGCTACATGTCCTCCAGCGGATCAGTGCGTGTCCCTCTGTTACGCAAAGGCATCTCCTGGTACACGGACAAAAACATCAAGTACCGCAACCCATCGACTGAAAACATGACACTGCCTCAAGTGTTTGAAGGTAAAGGAAAGATGTAACCTTGGGTCGAACACAGAATTGGTATCAAATCATCGTGTCTGATTAGTGATTACTACGCAGGTACAGCACCGCCTCTGTACTGGCAGAAGCCCGTGTATGATCTGGATCCCCTCGACAAGAACAACAACGGCTTCATCAACGATGACCTGATCGTGTGGATGAGAGAGGCAGCCTTCCCCAACTTCAAGAAGCTCTACGGGGTTTTACACCGAGCCAACAAGCCTTTCATTAACGGTCTGCCTGCAGGGAATTACAGCGTCGAAATATCTTACAGTATCCTTTCACTGCAATCAGAAATTAGTTTGTATGGGAGGTTAAATGTCCTATTGTGTGCATTGTTTCCTTTGTCTTATCTGCAGTTAAACAAGCACATAGACAAGGACTATGTTAGAACTATAGCCTAGCTTTTTCCATTGAGCTTCTCTTTGTGATCACCTGTTTGCAGCCTTGACCTCTGGCTTTCCAGACTTCCCTGTGCAGTACTTCCGAGGCAGAAAGGAAGTAGTGTTGACCACGCTGACCTGGTTTGGAGGTCAGAACCACTTCCTGCCCATTGCGTACCTCGTCACCAGCTGCCTGATCCTTCTGATAGCCATCCTCCTCACGGTGTTCTGGTTTAAGTTTGGGAAGAATGGGCAAAACATGGAGGAATGAAGGAAGAAGACGTGCTCTGGGATGCTGAGGTGTGAAAAACGTTCCAGCAGCTTGAGCCATAATTGTCGTGCTGCTTTGTGAATGAAAGAACATTGAAGGTTAAGGGGAAAGGTTCAAAGGTACATATGTTGAATAATCCAGTTCGGCATCTGGGAAATGACTTCCCCCTTCGTCTAACGGCCTGCATGTGTTTGGCTTGTATTGTGAAGTTGCTTTGAAGAGCCAACTGAAAGTTAGGTGTGTTAGCACAGGCGTTAAGCTTTCTTTACTTGTGGATTTTACTTGCATTTCTTTAATACACACCATTTTGTTCATGCACTGTTGATATTTATTAACATAATTATCTATTTCTTATACAGTTATCAAGAATGATCAGTCACTGTGCAAAGTGGAAAACACTAAAAGGTACAATTAGCAGAACACCAATTGGAAAACAAAGCCTGTACATGTAATTCTTAGAGGGGGACAATTTATGCAAATGTTTTAAGTTCATACTTTTAATTTAAGTTTATTTTGAAGAAGTTTAAATGTTCAATAAACAGGAAGACAGCCAAGCAACCCTTTCCCAACGCTCTCCAGATATGTTGGGTTAGAATGGGAATGTCTGGTTTTCTTCTATGTATATGGGAAGCTCTTAAGTCATCTATGGATACTTAGATTTGGGTCAGTATATTCTATTGAGAATTCCATGACATAGGATCTGTAGGGCTGCTGATTCCCATTTTCATTGACCTAGGCAGCCTTAAAAAAAACAATGGGCTGTATTATTTCATTTTGTGGGTTGGTGGGCACTCCAATGTTTTAGCATAAGCACTGAAAAGGATTTTATATATATATATATATATATGTCCCCTTTTAAGCTAAGGAGTCATTTTGAGAATATCTGTCTAATCACTGCAGGGTTAGCAAGTGCTTAAACCATGGCCTTTTTACAATGTATAATAATGTAAAAGTGTATGCTATGCTAGCCGATCTGTGAGGCTGAGCAGTGCTTTGAGGTGTGTTACGACTTGCTGACATGAACCGTTTGTACTGTCTGTTATGCATATATTTCCTGTTGTAGACAAAAGCTAATAGCAAAACATGTTCTTTAAAAACTCTTTATTTCTCTATATACAATCAGTGAGAGCCACAAACACATCCCTCTGTGACCAGGGAGCACCAGAACAATGGATGTAGATCGCCTCGGTTATTGAGCATAATCAAAGCAGGATTGGTGGCACAGCTGTGAGAATAACTTCCTCGGTGAGGTTGTTATTCTGTAAAGATATAAAGCAGCGTGTTCCATTTTTCTCCATCTGCCCTCCTGCCACAGAGCGTTTGGTCACATCAGTACCAGAGGAGAGGAATGCAGTCTAACTGGTGCTACAGACAATGACTGAACACACAATGATACACCTGTGAGCCGCATCAAGAAACAGTCCAAAAAAGAAAAACACACAGGACTGAAGTATCGAAACAGCTCAACACACATACAGATGTTGATGCACATAGATAGGAACACTCAAATGCATTAAGGCAAGATCAAGCACCCATTTCAACACGAGACAATCACCACGATGCACAAATAAAATCTAAAAAGTTCAACACAAACATACAAGAAACGATCAGCTGTAACAGATGAACCCATCTACCTATTTGCTCTGTACCATTCACTAGGACATCGACTAACTAGGCCTTTAAAAACGTTATTTTCTACATTAAGACTGCTTTCATAGTCATTTGGCTAAATGTGCGCTGAAAGGTGAAAGGTGGTTCTGTTATGAATTGCATAAACACAGAAAAAGGCAACATTTGGTCTTCAATATCACAAAGTATCTCGTTTGTGAAAGTCACTGGATCGATCAGCCTTTTCAAGTTAACATCTGACCAGGTTCATTCAAAATAAAACCGTACGGTGTCCACAACAGTGCAACCATTATTCTTTGGTGTAATCAGCGAGGGTAGTGGTGGGCAATTTGTAATAAGAGTTTCTCCTCATCAGCAGGATGTAAAATAAAAATAAATATCAGTAAATCAATCAAAAGGTTTGCAGTAATGGGATTACTAGAACTATACACAATTTCAAGTCATGCTTTTTAAAACAAAGTAAGACAAAAACGTACCGTGGAAAACTAGCGCTTCTCTAGAAAAGGAGGAATTAATTGACCGTGGCGGTGGGGTAACTGAATGCAACATGCAGATAATTCAGTCAGAGAACACTTTGGGTTTGATGAATGTAAATCATCGGGTACATGTCGGTATGTAACAGAAGAATAATGGAAATCACAGTTTCACAGAATGCAGGAACTACTACGGATCACAGAACAGGGACAGAGTCTTTTTCAAATAGTAGTCAGCTTCCTCCTCTTCATCCATCCCTCCACCTGGCACACACACATTCATCTTTGTGGTTTCAGTGATAGGACTGTAATGGCACTACACAAGCAGATTGTGACCATGCAGAAACATTTAGGCAATACAGACATCTCCAGATGAATCTAAAGCGAAGGTAGTGTTCATTCAAGACTGGAGCCGGGCTCCGGGGCTCACAGATTCACTCCTCCTCCTCCGCCACAACCCTCCGCTGGGTTGTGGCGGGGCAGATTAAGGCCATGTGCATCTGGACTCTTCAGCTCTTTCCTTTGGGCTTCTGAGTGTTCCTCTGGGGCACCTGATAGGTCTGATCCTCAGGGGGCGTGGCCTGTCCAGTGGCGTTCTTTGGCGTATCGTAGGCCGTCCTCCCTGAGCGGCCGCTGTCTGTCCGAGTGAGCAGGGAGGGGGGCCCGGCACCCATGAAGTTACACACCGTGGAGGGCTGGTTCAGAGTGGAGCCCCCTGATGGGTGGCAGCCCATATCCACCACGATGGGCGTGGCGTATTCTGATCCCGTGGCCGGTAAGGGTTCTGCGTAGGCGTGATACACGTCCTGCGAGATGGGAGCGTCGTACAGGTCGGGGTCCGTGTATCCCGGGTCGGGGCCCTCGTCTGGTTTGAAGGTGGACCGGGCCCCTAGCGTTGTGACGCCACTCACCAGGGGCTCAGCGTAATCTGAAAAGAGAGCATTTCATAAAGTATTAATTAAGTTTATACTTTTATCATTATTGTCATCTGTTACCCTAATTATATAACAGTGTATCGGTTACTTAACCATCAGTAATGTACATAACAATTTCAAATAAGACCCCAAAAACACAATTGGATCATTAAAAAGGCTCCTTAAATGCCTAGATGTTTGCCATTATAGCACCGGAATGCAATGTGGTGTCTGTGTCACAGATGCTATCCCGTATACATGCTCAGGTTTTTATTCATTAAACTTTAAAAAGGCCCGTGTTTATTTATGTCAAAGCTAGCTCTTTTTGGATAGAAATCTGACCCTTTCTGTAAACATCGGATCAGTAAATAGTTATGCCTGCATGTCTAGTGGAGATTAAGCAGCATAATGGGGAAGAGTCTTCATTACGGTGTGCTGCCATAACATTGATGTGGAAATATACAATTTTGAAATTACAAAGGCAGTAAGTGCCGTCAACATTAACATCAACTCAAACAAGAGCACACTAATGAAACAGTTGCATGTCATTCCTTGTTTTCACGCAACTCTGTATGCAGCCGCTTGTGACTGTAATGACCTATTGAAGAAAGAATTGCTGCAAGAAAGGATGAGAAGAACAAGACCACCACAAGCTGGGGCGGAGAAAAAAAAGCTGATTTCACAACATTCAAAACAAAGGTTTTGCAATAAACTGAAGACACTCAGCAGTGCTTCTCCCCTGGGTGCCAGCTGGTGCCGGGTAATCAAAGTTCAGCGCACACCAGGATACAAACTATTATATTAACAGATTTATTAAAAAAACCAAGAAGGAGCAAACCACTTGTTCTTAGGAACTTTGATTTCTTGTGGTTTGAAATTGGTTTTCTTTGAGAATAAACTGAACTTGGCTGACGCTGTCTTTTGAAAACTGAAACTCCACAGGGTGCCTTTTAAAAGCAGCTGAAGCCTCTACAAACCTCAAGGAACACAACCTGAATGCAGCAACCCAGTAAGGACTCTTGGTTGCTTGAACAGCCACCACAGTATTTACCTGCAGGTTCAGCATGTAGTCTGGGTACAGCCCCTCTCCCCAGCCGGCCCACCTCACTGTACCGAACTGAATCCTCCGTCTCCACCATCTTGGAGGGCAACAGCTGCTTCATGCTTTTCCACCAGTCTGCAGCAGAGACACAGTGAGCTTCAGCAGGACACATGGAGACATTCAGGCTGTGCTGCAGACGTTACATACCTGTGCGGTCCCAGTGAGGGAGATCATATGTTCCGTCGGAGCTCTTTTTCCTATGAAGAGAAAAAAAATCAAGTCAGACTATATAACATGTTCATTTCCGTGCCGTCTTTCTTCGTGAAATGTTGCATTCTGTGTAATAGTCCTCATGATGGTTTCATACATACTAGAAAGTAACATCATAAATCAATATCACCGGTAGTAATACAAAATATTAATTAATCAGATTTGGATCGGTGGTAAAGAAATTAGTTTGGGACATCCCTCATAAGACAATATAATCATTTGAATTGGTACAAAAATCCTAAAATGAACCTGGGTTTAGTGTTAAAGGTTGATGTCTCTTATACCTACATGTGTGTCCCCGGTGTGGCAGTAGACTCAAAGTGTCCGTAAAAAACAACCCTCTATTTTCTTCCTAACCCACATCTTTTTTTTTAATCTCTTTTCTTTCTTTTTTTAAAGCTACAGACCCGGAATCAGCGTTTCTCTAACAGGGCTGAAATAGAGGGGTATGAGGCATGGCTAGAATCTGTTTGGTATTTTGAGCAAAACACTTCATAGATATGTCTTTCATATAAGACATGTCCTTTAAGATATGCCAACAAATAGTATAATAGGAGGAAACTTGCATTATATGTTTTTGACACCATATTCCACCAATGCAATGAGCGCTTCACAAGACATCAGTTTTTTTTTTTACATGACAATGAGAATACACACCTGCTCCTGCAGTGCCACGCACACACCACAGTCAGGATGAGCGCGGTCAGAACCATGAACAACACGGGCACCAGAACTGCTGCCAGCGCCACATCTGAGGGGGAAAAAGGCCGCAATAAGCGCCAGGCGGCAAATTTAGGATGAAAACAAATGAGTTTTCAAACTGAAACGTAGCGCACCTTTACCAGTGTGAGGAGGCATCGTGGTGTTCCTGATGTCGGGGGGGTGAGTGGTGTGTCCAAAGTGAGGTGGACGTTTTGTACCCATAGAAGGTGGAGTATGACGATGGGGGTCAAACGCCCTTGGTACTGGCTTCGCTGTGAGACACATTTGTAAATCATATTATAGAACAGAAACATGTATAACTTACAATAACATGCAAGTTCATTATTTTACCAACCAAGAATTTGGCAGCCAACCAGCTCCAACTTGAGTGCTATTCTCTGATGCCATAGGGTCGGGTGTATCCTCACAAACCGCGCCTCGATTGGAGGAATGAAGTTATTCCTCACCTCGTGCAGGTAGTTGATGTTGCCTTGGAAAATCTACCAGAAAAAGAGAGCACACTCTTATTAATGCCAGACATGTAAACCCAACTAAAGCCCGGTAGTAGTTAAGAATGGAAGAAGTCCTTGTTTCAGGCTGTGTGAACAACTGCACTGTAAGCCATGAGCTGATTATCTTCCAACTTGGCAAGCTAATAACCGCTTCCCCCACACAACAAGAGCCTGGGAATCCCAGCAGAGAGCAGCTCCATCCCGACAACCCGCCACTAAATCCATATCCATTCATTATTAATGCCCGAGTGTCCCGACTTGTCTACCACAGCACTTAACTCAAACCACTGACGGCTATCATTTCCTGCCATAAACATCTCGTAGTCAATACCAGTTGCTATGGAAACAGTCCAAGTTTGTGCCCCTGCAGCTTTCTAGAGTGACATTTTTATCCATTTGCACTCATTTGAAGTTAAGAAAAAAAACAACTAAAAGCCCATAATGCAATTGTTCAGCAAATAGGGTTTATTGATTTGGTGATTGCATTACCTTGTCTCGTGTTGCATTTGCTTCCCTGTAGCTGAGCCACTGCTGGCCATCGTTACTGTGCTGCACCCGGTACGCTGAGACGTAGTACCGATACTCTCTGAGGGTGGAGCCGGTGGTGGTGATACCTGGGTGACGGGGCAGAATAGAAACAGGAAGATGATGTAAAGTTGGCTCCGACATGAAATAAAAGCGACTTAAAGAGTCTAAAGCAGCTCCGTGAGGCTGTTGTTCATCACAGTGCTGAATGCTGATGTAACATGTTCACCATGTTTGTTTAGCCGGTCAACATGATCCTCATTACTTAACACAAAACTGAGGATGGTGGGAATATCCGTTTAGTAAAACCACACAATATTTTTTGACCACAAAATGATGATAGGAAGTCAGTGGATTACTTTTCCTTTTGAAATAAACATGATTGTACCAAAATGAATGGCAGTTTATCCAGTAGAAATGTAGATGTAAAAGAAATACCAATACCAAATGAGGTTGTGCCAGACATAAGGATTCTTCCTCTGGGCCGCATGTGTATCTTTACAATATGTAATGACCATCTAGTACTCAGCAGTATATTGATATAATATGTGACCCGCTCTGTCGAAATCAGTCGGAAGTCGCAACGGCTCATTTCAAAATAAACGTGGATTTACGTAAAAAACTATTTTTTCAGGGTTCGGGTGTTTTGTTTGATTTTAAACAAACAAAGTCTTGGCTTTCAGAATATGAAACTTTTATTTCCAAAATCACACGATAAATACATCTGTGAAGCTTGTAAAGGGACGAAGACGGCTCTCACTCGCAATCTGCTGTTCCGCAGCGCCGCCCCCCCTCCCTCCGCTGAAATGATGAATGTAAGCGTATAGTGATCGTAGATAACACGGCAGGGTCCGTTACAGTTTGTTTTCATCTGGTTTCAAATAAACAGAGTCTTGGCTTTCAGAATATTAAACTTGTTTCGACAAATTCAGATGATAAATACAGCTTTGAAGCTTGTGACGGCATAATGACCAGCGGAGAACGGAGTCACTTAACGTCACAGCAGGCGTAACAACAGCCGGTGTTTCTCGTTTCCCCGGGAAACAAACACAATACACACAAATGCAAAATTACACACACACACACACAGACGTATACACACACCCACTCGCGAGCTTCCCCTCCAAATGAAAATATCTTCCCTCCGTAGTATTTTGATCATTTGCTCCACTAATAATCAATCAGATGGATGGATTCCAGAGAAGAGAAAACCATGAAGGCCTTTTTCTCAAAATGAGGACTCGGTGTCAGTCATTATATAATGTGACATATTTCGCTTAATATTTGGAGTACAAAAACAATCCTGATATCATTAGAAAGCTGGGAATGTCCTCTTTCCAGCTGTGTATACAACTCAAAATGTGTCTTTGGGTCAATGCGACAGAGCAGGTCACATATCTATATTGTGACAGGATTGTCTTAATAAGGAATATTTGTGGTTATGTCTTGGTTTGCAAACTGTAACGTGACTTTCTGCTCATCGCCCAGCTATATGAGAATCCATCCAATATTCATGGTGATATTTAAGTCTAGACCAAAGTGGTGTAACAACCTACAAACCAACATGTAAAAAGTAAAATGTAACCCGAGAGCCAAACTGCTAACCAGGCTGAACGAGACCACAGTTGTGTAAGCTAGGAGCCTTATTTTAGAAAATGATGGTTGTGTACCTGTGATCCTCTTCTCCCTCTTGAGGTCGACCTGCAGCCACTGCTTTAGATCACTCTGAGCAGATGCCCAGGGAAGCCCCGCCTTCTTAAGCCGCGCCCCTGATGGTGCCCACACACTCTGCTGACCGACGCTCCACTCCCACACAGACGAGGCGGACAGCTGAGTGTCCGCAACGCCACCAGACTCCAAACCGAGCGTCCCAGAGCAGCCTGCCAGCACAGAGAGGCCATTGAATATAGATGTAACATGTGTGTATGCCATCCCTGTGACCTATTAGAAATGTGGCATCATAAAAACAGCAAAGTAATGCACTTCAGACTCATAAAAATAAGGGACTCTAGGGCAAGATTTACACTCAATTAAAATAACAGATGTTGACGCTAATAATTACATCAACAGGGGAAAACAATTACAGCTGCTTATGGTGCTCCAGAACCAGAACAAACTCACCGTTGGTCCTGAAGGTGAAGAGGCTGTCGGACAAAGTTCCTCTGAAGAGAGAAGTATAGCATCAGAAGACATGGATTAGTGTTTTTTTAACCAATAAATACTTTAAGTTAGCAATTCAACCATGAGTACACTTCTGATCTTATTTCAAACATTCATTACATGTTTGGTTTGTAATAATGTAAATGTATCTGTGATTCACAACTATCTCTCTCTTACCCAGTGGAAGAGACATTGTTAGCCAGTGTGGCCTCGTAGTGAGGGATGCCTTTGCTGCTCACCACGCTGATCCGCCCCCCCACAGCGTTGGACACCACGCCTGCATGGACGGCTGCCACGCACACAGGAGAGGACTGCAGAGAGGAGGGGGGATTAAGGGAGGCCGGTGGTGCCGTTTTATATTTCCATTACAACAAACTGCCACAACATCCGATGAACGTTGGGTACATTTAATACATTTTAACGGCCCACAAAATTACAAAAAACGCTTAGACATCCTAAACCTCCTTATATGAATAGTACCAGTGCTTAATGTTGCAGATGAGTGAATGCTGAACTCCCCAGTATTAAAGCATGTGTGTGTCGATTTTTAAATCTATCATCAAGACTTCTTAATGTTCATGCTCTGTTTTACACCGTCTTTAAAGGGGACCTATCACGCAAAATGCACTTTTGTACGTCTTTTACACATGAATATGTGTCCCCGGTGTGTTCAGGGAACTCACCAAGTGTCAGAAAACACAACCCTCTCTCTTTTCCTCCATACGCACATCTCTAAAAACGGGGCTTTAACGGATCTGATACAGACTGATACAGATTTGAAAATAGTCTGACGTCAGTGACGAGGAGCTCCGCCTATATGGCCAACTCTCCACCAATCAGGGGAATGAGAGGTTGCCGTGGCATGGTAACAGCATGGTAACAGCATTCTCGTAACTCGCCCCCTCCTTTGCAGGGGGGCGTGGTCAGCTGCAGCGCATGCAAAGACAGGGGTGGAGGAGAGCGAAATGAGGCATGGCTAAGGCTGCGGCCCCACGAGGACGAAAACGGCTAAACGCATAGGATTAACGCAAACGCAATCGCAAACGGCTTCCGTCCACATGCAATAATTATCCGGATAGTGTCTGCCCACACGAGACCGCTCCGTTTAGCTCCAACCGCTGGAGAAGCTGCAGTACATATGCAGGAGCCTCTACGGGGCGCTGTAACTTCCTCCACAAAAGCAGCGAAGAAGCATGGTTGTCATGGTTGCCCTTCTGTTTATTCTCCGCGGTGGGGGCCGAGGGAACCGGGCAGAGTTTTTCGCCAGTCAGCGTGTATTAAAGTTGAAATCTTCCGGACAAAATTATAAAAGTGCCGGTCAAAGGTCTTCTTTGTTATTTATTGAGCTTTAAAACAAATGAATAACGACTCTATATAATATAATGATAAAATACACGGAGCCTCTCTTTTTCCTCCCTCTCTTCGGACAGCGTCAGTGTCTGTCTCATGCAGCAGCTCATCCAGTAATCAGTGACCCGGCCGACAGTAAAAAATAAACTAGTTTAGGGAGTTTGAGAGGTAATTAAAATAGCTAAGGGTGATGATCTGACTTGAAGTGTGTGTTTTGCTGCAGCGGGAGGAGCTGCAGGTGAGCAGAGCTGCGTGTCTCCGTCCTGTCAGATTAGACTTCACTCGCGAGAGAAAGATAAATAATCTGAATTCAGGGTGCAGTTTACTTTGACGTGGGGGTGAGCAGCAGAGGTGGGGAGAGGCGGGGCTATTGCCTCATCATTCTTGCTGTAGATGTTGCACAAACAACTGTAGCATGGTCAATAGCGTCCGGAGCACGATAGCAACTCTGCGATCCGCCATTGTTGTTGTTGTTGGTGGCGAAACACTTCAGCACTGGCGCGGGGTAAGCGGAGGTGAGCAGAAGAGGTGGGGAGAGGCGGGGCTATTGCGCAATCACTATCAGTGATCTGAAAATGTCCGTATAGGGCGGACACACGGAGCTGTTTGACCCCCCAGAGAGTGGCGTATGCATTTCTATCCACCTTGGGACCCGTTGTCGTTTCCTCAGTCGTTTAGTGCCATATTCGGTCGTCCTCGTGTGGCCGAACGGTCTATATGACACTAAACAGTAACGCAAACGACCGAATTCGTCCTCGTGGGGCCGCAGCCTAAAATGCATGATCTGTTTAGTATTTTGAAAAGGAAAATGTATAAATATACCTTATATAGTACCGTATGGCCCTACAATATATTATTCAAATATAGCATGATAGGTCTCCTTTAATAGTTACAGTCAATGAGCTGAATTTGATATGACAAGCTAGACCTGATCTGAGCTCGACCAATGTATCTGACGGTCAGCCGGTATCAGCTTATTGCAGATGTATGGTAATGTGAATATGTTTACTAATACAGATTAGGTGCAAGGTAATTAAGAAACAGTACCCAACACATAGTTTGTTCTGATGGCCCAACTGTAAAAGGTCCCAATATGTTATTTGGTCTCAATAGTATTGGTTAATCACAATTAAGAGTTTGACTTCTGCAATATCTACTAATATCACCTATATAATTAATAATAGAGCATAATCCACAATCACCCAGGACTAACTCTTCGAAGAGTAAAAACTCACATAAAGATATTTTAAGCAACAAATCAACACCGAAGATGAGCATCTCTGGTGGTTAGTTCTAATAAAGCATGTGCAGGAACAGGCAGTACTGTCTTACGGTGAGCTCACAAAGAAGAACCTCTTAACCTCCAGACTGTGGCGGATAAAAGGCTGATGAGTCAGCATGATGTCACTCTTCTGTAGAGAGGATACTGAGGGTTACTGATGGTAATGATTCACTGCCGGCCGCATTCCTGTCCAAACCTGCTGCCACATCACGGAGAAGCAGACAAAAAAACACAATCCTGCTCCGGTCACAAGCTCCTTCCCGTGAACAGCTGTTTGAGTGAGGTGGGATTTCATTCCTGGAACTGGAATCCACAGCTGACAAGATTGTGGGAAAACACTGGTGACCCACAGAGTGGCAAGCACATGTATTCACACAAAGACACACACACACACACGTATGTATGCACGGCAGTTAAATGCTGCCACTAGCAATCAACACTTGCCCTGTGACTCCTAAACCTCCCAAAAACACACACCACATCCTAAAGAGCGCCATCCCAAACCGCTAACACAAAGCGTTGCTCCAAACCGCTCCCTGCCTCCAACTGAGGAGACCACACGCGCACACATAAAACAACACACACACACACACACACAGATATGTGATGTGCTGGATGTGCAAATAAAGAACACACACACTGTTAGAAACTCCAGATTTAAAAAAAGAAGAATTAGTTGCAGGGTCTGTTTTAAGGTGGGGGAGACTCAAAGAATGCCTGAACAATAACCAGAATATTACAAATTGGTGACACACACACACACACACCCCGCGAACACAGGCAGGAATGATTCATTTGCACATATACAAAACCTTCGGCATGCTCTCCAGCCTCTTCCTCACACTGACTCACTCGCAGCTTATTGTCTCACACACTCCACACACAGCTCCGCTCAGCGCCCTCTTGCAGCTGGACTGGATTAGAGGCTTATTATTTTCGGCCAAACTATTATCTCACCTCCCTCTCATCCGCTGACCCGGCCCCTCCTCTGTTCCTTTGGGGCACCTCACTCCCTGAACCTCCCCCCCCGACGCTCCTCCCTGTCCTCCCATCAGCCAGCAGCAACACACCCCTCCCTCCCTCCCTCCATATATAAAAAAAAAACCCCAAGCTCTGAACATGAAGTCATCAGCCAGAGACTCGGGGCCCATGACCTCAGGCTCTGCGGGGGGGCTGTGAGGTCATCAGTCCAGGACTCACACACCATGAAGCTCCGTTTACAGACGGACGAAAAGATGTGAGATTAAGAGAAAAGGAGGAAAATAATGATAATGATCGCATGAGTACGAAAATGCTGACGGATTGACCAAACAGCGGGGCGACATGTTTCACCTGGAATTGTGACGCGAGGCCACCACAAAGAGAAAACACACACACACACACACACACACTGCATGTGCTCACCTCTCTGTAGCCATTGGGTACAGTTCCTGAAATCTCCTCGGTAGATGTCAAGCAGCCTGCAGGACAGTATTTACTATGCAGAAAGAGAGACATGCACAATGAATACATATCACACAGCTTGATCACATAAATATCCATTCCACACAAAGCAAAATGTTATTTACCTAAACTCTGCCTCTGGGAAATCAGCCCCTTTGTCCATGCAGGTGATTAGATCTGCAAAAGGCAAACAAACAGTGTCAGAACCGGTTCCTCTGCACACTGCACAAACCCATCACTCCCAATATCTCTCCGTGCCTCTCTGGCAACAGCTCAACCTCAAGGCTTTTCCAGTCAATTCATACATTTCATTATCTCGTATTTACATTTTTTAAAGTTGTGAACTGTGATTTTCTCACAGAAAGATTGGCTTGAATTGAAGGGTAGGGTTGCAACTTACAATCCTTTTTCAAAGATATTCAGTGACAGCTATATAAAATAACACAATCATATTTTAAGATGAGTTTGAGAGACCTAAACCAAACTCTTTAGCTTTAAATTATGTTTAACAATTAATCGTTTATAAAAATAGTTGCTGATTATATTTCAGTTTTCACTCTTTTTTATTCGTAAATCTGATCTTTTTAGCACTAGAAACTATATAGAGCTGAAATAGTAGAAGACTAATCATTTGACAGCAAATATTCAGTCACAAATATCACGGTAAATAACACTGTCTTGTCAATAACCAGTTGTGTCTTATTGAAATAATCAAAAAAGCCATTAATTGTCTTTCTAATTATGTTGGCCTTTTTGTTTTAGATAAATTGCACAAACTTTTTCAAGTATCAACATTGTTGCTGATTAATCATTTGGCAATTGACTTGCGCTCAACTCCAGACATATCAAAGTCATACAGCTCAAAACAAGAGTGTGTGTGTGCGTGTGTGTGTGTACACGTGTGTGTGTGGGGGGGACCCACTAACACAAGTGTTTCAGTGATGAGGCACGCCACAGTCGGATGATGTGGGCGGCTGGGAAGTCTTTGTTACCCCACGGTGTCGGTGGTCCATCTCAGTGAGTCTCCAGTACTTTATCAAAAAAGTCATTTATCTGGGAAACCAACCAGTGAGTCAAACTGACAAACACCCCCAGCCACCGCAAGTCGCCATGTTGACTGATTTACTTAGCTGTGCAAACTGTCCTCCCACGCTCATCATCTGCACAATCAGTTACACGACATGAAAAACACACACCAGTTCTTTGACGGGGAAAACTAGTTAAGTCCGTCTGACCGCTTTGTTTGCCTTGCAGTGTGATTCAGCTGCACAGAGACACTTAGACACAATCATTATCCTCCTCCTCTTCTTCTTGTGGCTTCAATTATCTGTTTATCTGTAAATGTTCCACATGACAAAGCGCGGCCGTCTGAAATTGCAATCGCACAGTGACGACAACTTTCTTATTAACGGAAAAAAGTGTTTCGGTTTCTCGTGGGCTTTAACAGATGGCTGAATCTACACCAACGTATTAAACTGCCATGTGCAAAGGTTTGGTGGCGACTAGAAAGACCGTTTGATTTATTCCTTGATCAGATCAGACACCAACTATCTCTCCCACTGTGTTTTATTCATGCAACTTTCCATTTTGTGAATTCTGGCTTTATTAGATTATGCTGAAAGAATCTTAGTACCTTAAATGATGCTGAAAGTGCTTAAACTAACAAGTGATGGACAAGAAAATAAACCTCACCATTTTTCATCACAGTGCTGACTCACAAAGAAAACACTGATTGTGTTAAATATTTACCTTAAAATAATTAACTTTTCTGTATTAAATTCCTTCTGTTCTCACATTTAAGTAGGAAAAATACAATCATTCGAGACGATGACTGATGCCCAGTGGCGGTATGACTCAGCTGAACTTCCTGATATGTGTCGGGTCAGAAATCAGTATTCACAGCACGGCAGCTCTTTGTCTCTCAAAAGAGAACAAACACCACGTCTTAAATGCTCCTCATTTCGACGGAAGCAACCTTATCACGAAGCAGCAGACACAGTCTCCATTCAACTCAACTCATCTTTAACCGTTAGTCTTTTGTATGAGCTGAAAATAGAAGGTTTGCTCCCAGTATGATTGATAATGAAAATGCATAGCGTCTTCCTTTATCCAGCAGCCCAATATACTTGGCGCTGGCATTTAAGAACAGAAACAGAAAAGGTACCCCCACCCTGCAGACTGGAAGCTACAGATGATCAGCAGGTGACTCAGACAGGTGTAGTTACCTGTGTGTTGGGTGGTGGAGTAGGACAGGTAGAATCCTCGCCCGCTGTGGTGGGTCCCGCTCATGAACTGGACCGTGACCTGGTGGTTGGAGGACTCGATCAGCTGTCCGACCCTCAGACCCAAGCCGCAGTACTTCACTGTTAAACAGCACAGGATGAGAAACGAGCAGTAGATGACAACGAGGCACTGGTTAGTCATAAAAGCCAGCTTATGTTTACATATACAACAAAGAATCTAACAAAACATAATATATACGGACGGTTGGTTCAAGATTACAAGTTTCTGGGTTTTGCATTACCCTGTCTGGGTGCAATATTGACCTGCTTCCTGTATTATCCTGATTATTACATGGCTACTTACTAAAGAAATCAGTCATTTGACATTATGTATCACACTTTGATGTTACCCATCAGAACGGAGCCGAGAGACGAGAGCTTTGTCAAAAGTGAGATTTTCTCTGCAGAAATCAGATGTTTTTAAAAAGGGACATCTTTTTACGGCACCATAAAAATAAATTAAAGCCAATTAAATTCTTCACCCACAGCTGGTTTTTAATAATATTTTTCTAATAGTTAGCTTAACTCATTAAAAGTGCACCCTGCAGCACTTTGGCATGAGACCAATAGTGACTGTAGACCTAATCATGTGGCCGATGCCTGGCACAGCACAGCAGCAGCTTGGTTTCTGAATCATTATGTAAACAAATACTTTGGACATGGAAAGTATCATAGTGAAAGTGCAAAGAGGTGAAAGCAAAGATTTCCATTTCTCTTTTATCCAAAAATATTCCTGTTTCAACTTAAATAAATAAACACATCCAGCTCTATGGTGTCTGAAAATGATGCAAGCACTTATGAAACTCCATCAAAACCAATTTGGTTAACTCAGAAATGCATAGTCTGACTAATGCTGAAAATTAAATTATAAGAAATAAAACTCCTGGAAGTCTGCAGCTTAACGCTCAGCTTTCTGTTAAGATCTATTAAGTATCTCTTAAGGCTGCCTCCTCATATATCTTAAAAAGAAATGTATTTGGGTCAATGGAAATGATGTTTACTCGTCAGCCGTATGTAGTTCAGGTCTCACAGTAAACACAAAAGTAATATGTCATCACCTCATTTCTTTTGTGCATTAAAACACACGCAGTAACGAAGATAATAAGATTCATGCAGGTTCGGAGATGTAATGTTTAAGGATGTGGTCAACCCTGACTATTTTACTATCCTAAAAGTACCTCTGATGCGTATATTGTGACTAAAAGGACTGTCATGCTGGGTTTTTTAAATTGACTTTGGCGAACAAAGTTTTCAGTTTGTTAAAAACTAGTGCCAAAATGTAAAGTTTCTATCCCATATCAGTTTGAGCCCACTGTAGTATCTGCTCGTGACTCTCACCAATCTCACTCCTCTCGAGCCCGATGCCATTGTAGAGGCGGAGGTAGTTGACCTGGCAGTCGCTGTCTTCTATGTCCAGCTCTGCGAAGTGGAAGTGGACCCTGCTGCCGTGCGGCACGCTGATCTCCCACTCACACACCGTGTTGTTGGGGTATGTCCCCGGGTAACCCAGAGAGGACAGAGTCCCACTGCTGGGGCCAAGTACAGTGGGGCCACAGCCATCACCTGCAAGACAACACAATGTATGAGGAAAAAGAGCAGGCTGCTAAAAAACTAACATAAGAAAAGCATACAAATATGTTAATTTAGGTACTCTTCATAAGCCTTTAGTGCAATGGAAGTGAGGGTTTAAGTACAAGGTAAATCTATTCTTTACTTTCCTTAAGGTAAAGAAATAGCATGAAAAACACCAAAATCAAAACTGACAAGAAGCCTCGAGTCTGCTTGAGTGTGACATCTTATTCCCTTGTGTCATAGACCTACAGCGCAGACAAACAAAATAAACAATATCAATGGGCAAGGCTGTCAAATGGGGAGAAATATGCCCTATTTATGATAAACAAGTTCTGTATTTGAATACGAACATGTGGAAATTAGATGTTTATAAAACCACAGATGAAATAGTTTCCTAGAAATGCAAAATGTCCTGATAAATGTAGAATAACACCAATCAATCATTAAATTAGTTGATAGTTTAACCTTTTATTGAAGACACTTCTTGAAAAAAATGCCATAATTCTCTATTACTTAAATGTAAAGACTTGCATAGTGTCTTTAGGTGGTGATAGTCAAATAGGTCAAACTAAACAAGACATCTGAATACATCAGGATGTTTTCTGGACCAAACAAAAAAAATGCATAAAGAATTTGAAGCCCCTGCCTAAATAATGTAATGTGTTGTAATTAGGTTGAGCAGGAAAGCTGGCTTTGATTTAAAAAGACAGTAAATACTTGTGGCTGTGAAGCAGATAAGATAAACAGATCAAAAGGTAATAAAGAAAAGGAGGTATCTGACCTTGTGTTTATGACCTTAGACTCTTTAAGGATAGTTTGTGTTTGTGTCCTCTGAGCTGTCAGAGACATTGTGTGTGGGGTGTGGACACGCACTCAGTCACGCTTCATGGGGCTAAGTGGATGTCCTGTGGACCTGGGGTTATATAAGAGCCTCTCAGTGGACACTGTCCAGATGAACAAGACAAAAACAAAGCTGCTTCCCTCAACTCTGACTCACAAACACCGAACAACTGCATGGCATTCAGCAGGAGTTCAGATTACCTTCCTCAAGTTTCCCCTCATGCTCAAAAACAGATCAGAGCACAACCTAAATCACCCCTCCTGCTTTATCATAAGACCTCATTAGATATTGATATCATCACACAATATACCACGAGATACTTTCTGGGGAAAAACTAAATTCTAATTTATGTGAAATGTAGAGTTATGACCAACTGTGTCCACGTGTTTACAGTCTTACCCCCATTGCTACCCCACCCCCAATCTCGCACCACCTGAGGTTGGCTGTGGGCTCTGAAAAACTGCTAAATATGCGTATTTAGGAAGAAAGTAAAGTAACTCGAATATAATCAAACATATTAAGCTTTCCGTGTTTATAGTAGTTGATTTAGGGAAAACTGTGTATACAGTGGGCAACCTGGACCGAGAAACAAGGGTAAATTGCCAAATGTCTCCTAAAGACATCTTAAATCCAGACTCCATTAAGAAAACATGCCATTTTAAAGGTAACTCGCTTATTAGGGAACTCAAATAAGATTGGGACTGTGACTTTAAACGTCTAACATATCAGTTATAGCCCTATATTAATTCAGCTAGCAACTGATCCACCAAGCAGCCGTTATTTCGTTACAATCTGCTTTTTTGTTAAAGAACCGGTTAGCCTGGTTTCACTAAACCCGTCTCTCACCATGACGGGCGGCGGCAAGCAGTGCAAACTGAGCGGAACTCCACGTACACACGGCCATGTAAGGTAGCTGTTTAACTCTGGGGGACAATAACAATGTAGCGTTTCCTTCAGCTCATCTCTAAAAACACTTAAACCCCCCCTCCGTGTTCACACTTTGGAGAAGCAGCATGGCCGCAGCGGTGCTTTTACGCACTGGGTCCCGCCTGCAGTTGTCACCGCAGCTGTGAGGCACCAACCTTTCTGAGCTCGACAGTCCTCCGTGGTGAGGATGATGAGAATCGACAGGACGAGAACCCCGGCCCCTGTCGGTTCCCTGCCCACCATTACCGCTCTGCCCATAGCAGCCTGCAGTCTGAATGCATAATGCTCGCTTCTGGACCGGCTGCACCGCTTCAACCTGTGCCGAGAACGTAGGAAAAACAACTCAAAATTATTCCTCGAAAGCGAGTCGGTGTGTGTTTTCCTCCCGAGGGTGACTTTTGCTTGTCTTTTTTAACAATCCAGTGGTTAGCGACACTCACTGTGGAGGTAACTACTCCACACACGCATACACACACAGACATCCAAGCTGTGGAGCTACTTCCTCCACCGAGGCTCCTCCTCCTGATCTGGGATACCCGAGTCCCCCAAGTGGTCTGAATGATCCCACATCCACCAACACCCCTCTGACAGGGCTGGGAGAAGAAGTATTCTGATCTTTACTTCATTAAAAGTAATGAAAACACTCCATAACAAGTGCAAGTCCTGCATTCAAAACAAAGATTTAAAGGCTTTATTAGCATAAGCACAACAAGCCACAGCAGTTGTTGGATATCAAAATGGTAACTCACACACTTCTCAAACAATACAGTATACCTAAGACAAAAAATGTGAAGTATATTAACAAAAGACCGTCACTTTCTAGTGCACTTAAAAGTACTTAAAAAAAAGTAGTAATTGTTTAATGGTAATTTTAACACCTGTGTTTTTAGCCTACTATGTCATGGCATATGTTGCATCTTAAATCATGAAGCAGTATTTAAATGTAGTAAGTGGCCCAAGTGTTACTGGGTTGCCAAAAAGGTTCAATATTAGATACAAATGTAATAAATAAATGAAAGAGAAAAAATCTATAATGTAATTTATTTAAAAAAAATTACCCAAGTCTTTGTTTATCATTGAAGACAAACAGGACCGAGCTAGTTACAGTTTGTGATGAATGCAAAGGAGTAAAGGTACAACTCTATTTTTTCTACATTGCCCCCTGTTAACGTAGACGAGTAATGTATGCACGCGTTATAAGATTGAATAACTTTATAAGATTTAAAAACAATTCTTGAATAAACATTCATTCATACTTTCTGTCTCTGATGAATAACACAGCAATTATCAACCTAACCATTGTTGTTGATTATTCACTGGGACTTGTGTAATGACTGTGTTGTTCGTGGAACTCCGCTGTATTATACAAATATGTGTGAGCTAATGCACTTATTGTCCCACCCTCTCTTTATTATTCCTTTAATGTGTTTTCCTTTCAGCTGCACACCCAAATCTGTCACGGGAGAATCCACACATACTGGGATGTTAAAGACTTAATACATACTGTAGTTATTTAAATAAGAATGTGCATAAATAAGTTTGTCTGAGTAATGCCTTTGTGAAACAACAAAGGCTTAGCAACATATTCCTGAACAGTGAAGCAGTACATTCATGTGAAGACACTTATTATTGTTCTGCAGAACACCCTCACTTAACAAGGAGCTTCAACTGCCAAGAGTAACCAAGAGTAACCTGTAGCAACAAACACAGTTTTTAGCCTGTAGCCTGTGAGTAATATATCGTGTGTGTGTGTGTGTGTGTGTGTGTGTGTGTGTGTGTGTGTGTGTGTGGTGTGTGTGTGTGTGTGTGTGTGTGTGTGTGTGTGTGTGTGTGTGTGTGTGTGTGTGTGTGTGTGTGTGTGTGTGTGTGTGTGTGTGTGTGTGTGTGTGTGTTGTGTGTGTGTTGTGTGTGTGTGTGTGTGTGTGTGTGTGTGTGTGTGTGTGTGTGTGTGTGTGTGTTTCTCTAAATCTCTGTGAGCTGACTGTAGGCAGATGTCCATGAGGGTGTTAGAAAGTGTAATGTTCAGAGGTGCAGCCAAACAGGCACTCATGCTGAAATGGTCCACTCCAACAGTCTCTCCCATACACACCCTTTGGCTGTTGTTACATCCCCTATCTGTATTTGTATGACACATTTGCACAAGGGGAACTCCAATATATTCACAGCGGCAGGCTTATCCAGGTGCCCTCCCCCTGAGGGGCATTCTTACAAGTTCCCATAAAAGTCAGATATAGATAACATACTATTATGTAGGTTTGGAAAAATATATATAAAACATGTCAAATCTAATGGAATCCAGTGGAATATCCCTAAAGCGAGTTGTATATTCGAAAGATAGTTTGTGCTTTGTTGACATTTGCTTGCTTCCTCATTGTTTGAGTTTCCAAAGACGCCAATGTTGTATTTGTAAACAACAAAATGTGCATTTACTTCTCACTTGTACCTGTTTTTAAAATGTGGTGACAAACGGGGCTTGCACATTATGATTGAAGGTGACAATAGACAGAAATGGAGGGTTATTTCAGTATAAGAGAAATATTTCACCATTATATTTTATAAGCATTATGCTTGAACTATTTGTATTCAACACCTGAACAGTCTATTGCTTTTCAATTCAAGAGCGCCACATAAATTATACTTTCACGTATAATGTTCATTATCATATGTTCAGCCCTTGCGGTTTTGCATAAAGACTCATCTTTGTTTTGAAACTGGGGATTTCTAAACTGGTTTATTTTATGATACTGGCAAAAATAATAAACAGTGGTTGTCATTATACAGACTGTGATACACTGTCACTGAGGACCTCTGCTGGAAAGCATATATTCTGTAAGAAACTAGATTGTGCCACTCAGTGGTCACAGAGTATTATAACATGCTGGCAACAGATGGATGTTTTGCTGTTGTTTGTGGAAGGATCTAACACTCCCTGATTGTCTAGTGACATATTCCTTTATTTAAAAATTATTCCCGTACCATATACAGTCTTATCTGAAAAGAGTGGCACTCATAATTCATAATTCATGCTCACAGCTTGACACCGCACTGTGTGTGAGTTTGATAGTGACAGTTGAGTATTGATATATTTTCTTTCTCTCATTTCCCATGGGAGATGATTTGATAAAGACTTGGAACGGTCTTTTGGAGAAAGAGTCAATTAGTGAGAGTTTAGTCATCACATGCCTGGGTCAAGTCTGTACTTGCTTTCCCACTATCGACTCAGTGAACAATGCAAGAAACAAAAGGCACAACCAAAGCGCCCTGCACTGTAGGGTGAAATGACTGCAATGGCCATTTTGATACCAACAGTTATTATTAAAGGGGCCATATTATTCCTTTTGTGGTTTCCTTTTCCTATAGTGTGTTATATAGAGTGTTGTGCATGTAAATCTGCAAAGCTAAAATCCCAAAGTTTCTCAACCACACTCTCCCCCCTGCCTGAAACGCCTCTAGTGGACTCCTTTGTTTACTTCAGTAACATAGTGACAACAGTATGTAACACTTTAGCTTCTATTGCCTAGTGCTCCAACACATTGTACGTGAGGGGCGGGACATCTCTGAGCGGTTGACCAATCACAACATGGCTTCCTCTTCAAAAGGGAATTAGATACTATCATGTACAGGAGTGAGCCATTAATACTGCTGAATAGAAATGGCATTGTTACAGTATACCAACCCCATGAAGACTGTCCATGTGCATTAATAGCAGATCATGAGTTATGTATTCATCATGTTTACAATACTCAAAACAATTCTTTGTATTCGTAGTTTCAATACTTCAAGTATTGTTCTGCACACCCCTATACAATGCATTTCATAGATATTATATCACAGGAGTATTAACTTGCCTCTCGTATTTGTTGGACTCTTCATTTATTAAACTTGTCTTTTTGAAAGTAAATCAACGTTGCTTTTTGATTTGTGCTAAGACCATTTAACTCAAACGTATTGTGACTGGAAAACAAACCCTTTTATGAGCTGCAAACAGAACCGGTAAAGAGTCAATCTCTTGTTTGGTCATAGGTTCGCTCGTAATGACTACATTTGAAGGCCATAAACAAAAGATCAAAGGGTACAAGGTTATAAAAGTGTATTGATCTGCTGTTGAAGGGAAATTAATGGAATTTCCTGCAAATGTTTGAAGTCTCAGCACGTAGCTGCTCTTGACCGGTCAGCTTGAGAAGGTCAACAGATGCAGGGGAAACCTGATTGGTATTCTGGGGCACTCGGTTGTAAAGAGACGATCGGACTTTAAAGAATTCAGCCAAGGTCCTGACAGTAACCACAGGTCAACTGTTTCCATGGTGATCCAGTCTGGGGGGGCTCTGACCGCAGGACTTTCGCTGGTTTGATCCAAATAAGTGTCCTCAAAATGGTACTTCCAGGAAATGCAATATATGACAAAATTGGTTATAGACTGGACTCTAGGGATATATTATATTAAATGTATTGCGATGAGATTGAATATCGTCTTGTAGGTGTTTTTACAGATAATCTGTTCTGTTACTGGGAGTAACAATGTTGCACTAAATATTATCTCCACTGGGAGTCAGTATGGGGCACAGATAAGTGCAAAACAGTCACCTGTCAATTCATCTTTATTTACCCCAAGCTTTCTATTTTCACACTAGAAATATCCCAAAAATGGGTAAAACAACTTAAGCTTGTGAGTGAGATGCTCTTTTAGAAAATGTCCCAAAGCTTCTGTCTCATGGATTAAAGCCCAAAGTGACAGTGTGCAGCAGGTTGAGGAGAACAACTCTACAGACATGTTTGTTAGCTATTTAATAAGTTAATTTGAAAACCTTTCAGGTTTACAGGTCAGGTTAAGAGCCTTTATAGTGAAAATGTGATAAATGACTAGTTTGATTTGGATTGTGTGATTTTAGCTTTGAGATTATGGTGGTTGTTTTAGAGTTGTTGCTTAAGGGAGATTCATACTTCTGCATAGGTAACAACAAATACATTATAACACCCTTTGTTGCTCGAGAAGAAGCTGTCTAATATGTGATCAATTGAAAAAAACGTTAGATTTGTGGAGTTTGAAAGAAGATATATGTTGCCTGTCCTCAGTTCTGCTTGAGGTCAGCAGCTTAAAGATGCATCAGCTGCTACTAGCAAGTTGCATTGTGGTTAATGTAGGCCCCAGGTTTTGACAAAGGTCAGATATGTGTTGATATCTCTTATTCTGCTGCTTTGATCTTGATACTTTTAACTGTCGGTCTTGAAGTTTTGGTCATATCTACATTATGTGAAAAACAAACATCTGTTTGTATTCATATGTGTTACATTTCTGTCTGTAAGGCATTTGAATTATGCTTTGGTTCATAGGTAAAAAGGCTGAAATACAGTGCTCACAGTTATTACAATTTATAAGGTACATTACTAGTTTCACACTGTGCACACTTTTACTTATACTCTCTCTATTTCTATTTTAGATACATCTCCTTTTACTACAAGGATTGTTTCTTACTGCAGTTGAACAATCAAACATTACATATAACACACATGATAAACCCATGTAATATTATAGATTATACTAAAACAATTTAGTGTAACTATTCAAAAAACATGTTCCACCTGAACACAATGTGTGATCCACATAATAATTATTCCCCACAGACATTATTCAGACAGTAGACGCCCTGTGTGTGTGTGTGTGTGTGTGTGTGTGTGTGTGTGTGTGTGTGTGTGTGTGTGTGTGTGTGTGTGTGTGTGTGTGTGTGTGTGTGTGTGTGTGTGTGTGTGTGTGTGTGTGTGTGTGTGTGTGTGTGTGTGTGTGTGTGTGTGTGTGTGTGTGTGTGTGTGTGTGTGTGTGTGTGTGTGTGTGTGTGTGTGTGTGTGTGTGTGTGTGTGTGTGTGTGTGAATCAGTCCGTTGTTTCCACGCATGTACCTTTGTATGTGTGCATGCGTCTGAGTATATATACAAGAGCATGTGAGTTATGTGTCATCCTCCATCCATCATCAGAGTCAGGCAGAGGAAGAGTACAGTTTAAGTATCTAAGGGTTTGTGGTTGTCCGTGGTTATAGAGATGTAGAAGGAAGCTACCGGTTTGTCCCATATTTCTTCTTCCATTAAAGAAACATGTGTGACTTGATGAGTCGGTCCCAGTATCCTGTCCATGGTCTTATGGGAGATCATGCCCGGTGGTCCTCCGCTGCATAACCATTAACCACAGCGTCTGTCCTCACCACAGCACCCTCCAGTGGGACAGTCGACATGTGTACATACATCACAGCTTCCTACATCCCTCCGCACACAAATAGACAGTTTATGGGAGACATAGAGCCGTAATTAGACCTGGAGAACAGATGGTTGTCTTTTCACTGGCCATCATGTTCACTGGGAGCTTTGGGAACAAGCTCTTGTTTACATGGAGACAACATAATCAGATCTTTCAAACCAGGGGTGACTGTAAGTGGTGCATGACATTTGGCCTAGGACCTTATCTTCACTGGGAATACACATTAATAAACATCTGAACAAGGAGGATCATTTAACATTGCAAAAACACAAAGAAGACATTGTGATTTAGAAAGATGAATTATAGTGTTGATATGTTATTGAGCTGCACTATGAAGGTTTTTACAGAGGGGTTTGACATACATGTATGTCATACCCTGATTTATAAAACAGTTGGTATCACTTTACAATGAGACTACTCTTATAAAGGATTCATAAAGGGTTTATAATTAGGTTGTAAACACTTTATTAATCATTAAGAACCATTTATAAACCAGTTCTAACATAGTAAAACTATATAAATCTACATCAACACAGGCTCACTATTTGGCAAGATGACTAAGCCTTATATTGGCTACTTAGCGAGAATCAACTCAGTGAACAACAGATACCAAGGATGCTGGCTGATGAAGAAGACGAAGTAAGCTGGTAGCCAATATAAGGCTTAGCAGTACAGATACAAGTGGGCTCACTATTTGGCAAGCAACCGGTCACAGTTGCCCTGTTTATCTTGTGTCTTATAAAAGCTTATTAATGATTTATAAAGTGTTCACAACCTAATTAATAAATTAATTACGAACTATTCGTAAACCCTTTATCAGGGTAGTCTTATTGTAAAGTGGAACCAAACAGTTGTATTCCTTGACAAAAATATAAAATGCTTTAAATTATTTTACAGAAATGAAATTAACAATTATTAGAAGGCCCCATTTGCATGTTTAACTATTACATTCAAGATATATATATTTTTTTTAAAGTATTTTAATGTTATCAACTGGGGAGATTTCAGTGTGATCCCTTTTTCCTTTACCTTATTCACCGATAGTGTCTCCCCTTAGAATTCAAATTAATTAACTATTTGTGAAAGAAGCAGTACTGTACATTTAGGCTGGTTTAATCACACTATTAAACGTTTCTTATTCTTTAGAGAATCCCTCGTCTCTTCAATCCATCACTTTGCTTCCTCTTTCCTTCTTCCATTGCTTCTCTGACCTCTGATTGTCCTTTAGTATATATTGTCAGCTTAGATGAATTGTGTTTGTCCATCAGGGTTGTGCACACTGCTGCCTTTTCAGAAGAGAAATACCAAAGAGAGTCACTTCAGGACACAAGCACACACATCAGCTCTACTCATCTCATTGTATACCTGTATAATGACAATAAAGGACTCTATTCTATTCATGCACAACGTAGAAGGTAAACATGTTACTCTACATAACTTTCAAAAGATCAGAAATGTATCTTAAACCTTTTTTAACAGTTGAAAAATCGATGCATATGAGGTTTCTAAAGGGGTTTGGTTTGAATTGCAGATCATGTTAGGGATGTGACTGTCCAACATGACCTCTGACCTTTTCTCCGACTCTGTGTTTACTCCGATTGAGGAGGAATGTGTTTCTGTTGTGTATGCTTATTTTTCTGCGTTGGCAGTGCCACATGTCACACACATACATACATGTACACACCCACGTGTGTAATTCTTGCCACACACAAACAGGCATGCAGCGTTGTTAAATCTATGAATCATTGGTAGGTAATGAGCGACATTTCTGACATTCAATTGTTTCGGTCTTTTCCATCCTCTGGTTGCTGCTTCCTGAACGTGGGGAGTTGCTGCTTTTCTCAGTTCCATATCGCTGTTATTTAAATATGTTTGCAACTTTATGGACTTTTTTTTACTCCATTGGTTGAATAAAATGAACAATCTGGAGATCTAGCCTCGGAAGTTGTACTCCTTTCTGACATTTTATCGACCAAACTATTCTTGATTTAAATAAACAAAGAACCAATAGATCAATAATGAACATAAGTGTTGATTTCAGCTCTGAGTTGAACTGTTTATATACTGCCTCGCTATAATGTTTAAATGTCACCGTGTTAATACGGGTCAATCGGCTCGATAATATGAGTAGATCTTCAAACCAATTGGTTCATTTTGTTATGAAATCACTGTTGTGCATTGAGCAGCCATACAATTGGAAACGCTGTGGTTCTGTTTTGGGTTCAGGACAGTTTTTAGTTTAAAGTTTCGAAGAGAGACTTTTTGAACTCGTCTGTTTTACGTGTCAGTGTCTGGTTCGAGGCCCAGAGCTTGTCTGGTGGCTGAGATCCTTGGACTGAGCTAGCTGTCTGTTTTTGGACACATTCCCTGTCCAGGTGCTGTGTATTTTTCTTTTTCATGCATTTTCTGCATCATCACCTCATGTAAACCTTTCCAAGCCAAATTCACTCATTATTCAAACACGCAATAAAAGGTTTCATCTCCCTGGCAAGCGGCCAAACACCTTCTTTTTTTCATCCTCTTAAAAATACATCTGGTCTTACCTTTAACTCTGCTTATTTAACCAGCTTCAGAAGAAGAATACAACTAATCAAATAAAGGGAAATGTAAAAATCCTATAGAGAAATTGTTTTTCAGTGATAAAGGCAGCAGGCAATACTTGATTACAGTCAATCTCATCTTATATTTCGAAGCTGGGATTTATTTTTTACCCATTTTTAACTATGGAAGAGAGGCATATTTGATGGGTATTTAATCATCCAAGACAGAGCAAATAAACTGCAAAGGTCAACTCGTAGGAGGTCCGTCACACTCAACTCCCTCGTACTGTATATGGAACATGTTTGCATATGTGTGTGTGAGAGTGTGTGTGGTCTAATGTTAGTATATGTGTTTCACCGAAGCTCCACTACACAATCATTTCAAAGCAGGTTTTATTGTAAAGTCCTAAAAACAGACAGCTAAACAGTGAAGAGAAGTCAGACAGGAGCCGGGTAAAGTGATATCTTTTGTATCTGCTGTTTTAATATCTGTCAATTTCATTTCATTTCAAACCTTTATTTATACAGATAAATCCCATTGAGATCATTGATCTCTTTTTCAAGGGAGACCTGCTCAAGTAGTTCCACATGAAACAAAAACATAAACAGAACAACAAAAGGACATCATTCAGCATCATTCAGCATCATTATCCACATAAACAGGTACCAATAGCTTCCGATTGACTAGCATCCAACCGAGCTTTAAAAACATTTAGTGGCACCAGATTGTTCAGTTGCCATTTAATTTGCAGACTATTCCAAGACAGAGGAGCTGCGCATCTAAAAGCTGTCTTCCCTAAGACAGTCCTAGCAGTTGGCACTTTTAATAAAACCACAGCATTCGATCTCAGGCAGTAGCCACTTACAATTCTCCGTGAGATCAGGGAGCAGATATAAGATGGAAGTTTCCCAAACATGGCTTTGTATATAAAAATGTACCAGTGACTGAGCCTCCGTACAGTTCGTGAAAGCAAACCAGTCCTTGCATACAGGGTACAGTGATGGGTTAATGCTTTACAGTGTGTCACAAATCTCAGTGCACTGTGATACGCAGCATCTAACTTGACCAGGCAATGGGCAGGTGCATTCATATAGACCAGATCCCCATAGTCCAGCACAGGTAAAAAGGTCACAGAGCCTTTTCCTGGCCTCAAGCGAGAAACAGGACTTGTTTCTGTAGAAGAAACCTAGCCTAACCCTCAGCTTTTTAAGCAGGTTATTGACATGAAGTTTACAAGAGAGACAATCATCAAGCCAGATACCCAGGTATTTGTAACGGGTAACCACTTCAAGTTTTATTCCTTGCATAGTTACAATATCTAAAACAGGCTCTGGTGTCTTTTTAGCTTTAGAAAAGAATCTTGGTTTTCTCAACATTTAAAATAAGCTTTAGTTCAGAGAGCTGAGTCTGAATAATGTTAAAAACAGCCTGTAATTTAACACCAGCCTCCTTAATGGAGGGACCTGCACAGTACATCTGTGTGAAGGAAAAACAGAAGTAATGGTTTTTGGTAGCACCACTGACACCACTTCTGTAGACCTGGGTCCTTTGCATCAGTACACCAAGCCCACCGTTACGAACCTTGGTATTAAAATGGACCGTGAACTCAAACTTGAGAGTCAGATTAAGTCGGTGGTAAAAACGAGCTTTTATCACCTGAGGCAGCTAGCGAAAGTAAAACCTTTTCTCTCCAGACAGCAGTTTGAGACAGTAATCCATGCCTTTGTCACCACCCGGCTGGACTACTGTAACTCTCTCTACATGGGGGTCAGTGGGTCCTCGCTCGCACGACTGCAGCGGGTGCAAAATGCTGCAGCAAGGCTCTTAACTGGCACACGGAAGTTTGACCACATTTCCCCTGTTTTAGCTTCTCTCCACTGGCTGCCAATTTATTTTAGGATCTATTTTAAAATTATTTTATTTACTTTTAAATCCCTAAATGGCATGACCCCACCATACCTGAGCTGCTACAGCACTACACGCCGAACCGCCCTCTCAGGTCAGCGGACCAACTGCTCCTGAATGTGCCAAAAACCAGGTCAAAGCTCAGAGGGGACCGTTGCTTCTCTGTAGCGGCTCCCAAACTGTGGAACGCTCGGCCCCTGGAGATCAGACAGGCCTCCACACTGCCTGCTTTTAAATAGCTTCTTAAAACCCACCTCTTCTCCTTAGCGTTTTAACATTTGGCGTTTCAACATCTTTTAGAGTGTTGCTTTTTTGCATTTAAATTGTTTTTTGTTTTTACTTGTACTTGTTTTATGGTGTGTGAGCTGAGCTGTGTTTTATCTATTTGCCTGTACAGCACTTTGGTCTGGAGGTTTAAAGTGCTTTATAAATAAAGTTGTATTGTATTGTATTGTACATCACGGTATCATCCACATAAAAATGTAAAGTAGCTTCATCCACATTTTCACCTAAACTGTTGATGTAGATGGAGAATAAAAGTGGACCTAAAACAGAACCTTGAGGAACACCATTTGCAATGTTCAACCACTCAGAAGACAGCCCATCAAAGTGAACACATTGGGACCTTTCAGAGAGGTAGTTCACAAACCACCCCACTGCATGGCTGCTGGACATGCCTATACTGGCTAGCCTCTGCTTTAAAATGTGATGATCGATGGTGTCAAACGCTTTTGAAAGGTCAATAAACAGAGCTGCACAACTCTGCTTATTATCTAAAATACTAGTAATGTCATTTACCACTTTCATTGTGGCAGTGATGGTGCTGTGTTGCTTTCTGAAGCCTGACTGATGTTTAGACAGGATGTCATTTGTACATAAAAACACCTTTACCTATTCACTCACTAAGCGTTCAAGAACCTTAGCCAGAACTGACAACTTATGCGGCTTTCACACCAGCGCTTTTCAGTTTCTAGCTCCGAGCGGGCGCTTTTCTGGTTCAGCTCCGGTTTCCCTTTTCAGCTCCCGCTCTGTTCACACCGCCCACTGGCGCCCCAGAGCTGCCCCTGCTGCGTCATGACGTCACCGTTTACATCGCTGATTTGCTCCCCAACGGCAGCTCACAACAACAACAACAACTGCGTCGGGTCGATGATCGTGTTGCTTTTAATCACACAAAGCCAGAATAAATTGAATAACGACTTCTCCAACCTTATACTTTGCTCCAGAGTGCCGTGGTTCATTGTTTATTAATGTGTTTCTTCAGCATTTACCGACCGCTGCAGTGCTGCTCTTCCACGGGAGTTTATTCTCCCGTTAGCTCCCGGTTAGCTCACACTGCAGCGGCCGCTCTAAAGTATTCACTGTCCGACTCACACAAGCAGCTGATGCATATCCCCAGTTCCCTTAGCCTAAGTGAATGTGTGTCAGTCTGAATTGACGCTGTTTGGTATCACAACGCTGTTATGAAAGTTTCTCTGGTATAAAACGGGTGATGTTAGCATAGCAACCGAAGCTAAACTGACTACTTGCATCCGATAGCTGCAATAATACAAAACAACACGTCTGCCTCTCTCCACAATGATCGATAACAGTGAACGGATGGTCAAAGTAAGGTACAAATAAACAGAATCACACGAAGCCTGGTTAGTGTTGCCTGACTTTATAAAGTGTGTTTATAGGCACTACTGCTTGTAGGCAGGCATAACAATGTTCAGGGGAGGTGGGTTTAGTTTCCTGCACGCCTCGACGTAAGAGAGACGTAAGCGACGTCGCCTCTTAGCTCCAAAGCTCTTGCCTCTGGACCGACAATTTTTTGGAGCTGGAAATGAAGCGGATTCCGGAGCTAAGAGCCGGCGCCGCTGCGGTGTGAACAGGAAAACCTGGCTTTGAAAAGGCGCTGGTGTGAAAGGGGCATTAGAGATTGGCCTATAGTCAATCACTTACCTTTTTTACACAAGTAGATCTCTAAATAAATAACACCGTCTGTGTTTGAAAAGAATAAGGTGAATGAATGTACGAATACAATGTTCTACAGGTTTAGAAGAAGTCTTAAAGTAAAACATTATAAAATAAATACTTTTTCATTGTTGCATGGACAATGAGTTTCCATCTTTAAAACATACAAGCCTTCTCACACATTTTCATGAAAACTAATGTCTGTGCTTTGCATTTATAGTTGGCAGGTAAATGCTGCTCTATGCAGGCCAACACTGACATGCAAAACTCAATATTTACTTAGATTTTTGATTTCATTCCAAAGTTGTGAAGGAATATAAAAACATGAATAAATATATTAAAGATAACAAGCTAAAATATGAATATGTAACCTTGACATAGTAAAAAATAACACATTTTCTGTGATAAAGACATTCTGTAACTTGATGTGGTTTGCTTCTGTATGAATGTAAGGGTTCATCTGTCGTTACTCCTTCCTGAGAAGCGGAGTCCGACCGTAGAGATAGTTTGGTTTTGGTGGTGATATTGCACTTTAACTGAGAAGAGGACGGTTATAACTATTTACAGAACCTGAGAGCCAGAGAGGGTTTTTGGCTTAGACAGTTGTTCTTGGTATGGTTTTCCCCAACAATGTTTTTGTTCAACGTGTTCTTTTGTTATAATGAGCAACACCTGACAAACTGATGTACCCTACTTAACTGAAAAGCCTACAATGTGAGGTATGTGTGGTAAACTTAATTCTCTCAGTAACATATTTTATTAATAGTGTATTGCATCTTTTAACTAATTTGACATCCTTTGATTTTTTTTTAGAATAAGCTATCATGTAATCTATGTTTGTGTTCATCAAATATAATCAAACTAAATAGAACCAACAAACTTTCCCTAGACGTTACTCCATGTCCCAGTTTTTAATTCATATGATGGAGTTGCATTTATTGCATGAATATTATAGCTGGCATATGTTGCCGACCATGCCATGGTTGGACATTAATGATGGCAACGATGTGTGAAGGGTGAAAAATATATTAACCATTATATATATTGGCCATGTGGGTCTATGGACTGTACATTAAAGGTGGGGTAGGTACATTTGAGAAACCGTCTCGAGATCGCTAGAATTTGAAAATACACAACCGGAGAAAATATGCCACTTCCTTATAGAGCCCCTCCTCCAACACACACATGAACGCGCACATGACCAATGAGGGCACGAGATAAGATTGTGCCCCGATGGAAGGCTGACAGGCAGGTAGGCTTGTACTTTTTACAGTATTACGGCTTCTACAGATGACATTTTTTTATGGATTTTTTGTCAAAGCACTTAAGATATTCATTGCTATCAGGATGTTAAGAGCATTCCATGGAATATAACAAAAAGTGTATCTCGAGCCGGTTTCTGAAACTTACCTACCCCACCTTTAACTGCTCTCCCCAGGAGTGCCAACATGTAGGCTACAGTCATTTTACAGAAGCGTTGAAGAATCCTTCTCTAGAGTACACCACATATATTAATGCTTGTGCCAGTGAGTACCACATAGTCAAGCTGCTGAAGCTGTCCTGTCCCCATATGCTGCATGTGAGCACGCTATCTGTGTGTCCCAGGTCAACACTGAGTCCTATGAACATTCCACACATACTAACACCTCACTGCAGAATACCCTACCCACAATGCCTTTCAGCAAGCACCTGTGTTTATGGCCCAAGACCATACCCTTTCACCCAGTGGGGAATATAGCTTTATTGTTGGGGGTTAAAATAAAGAAATACAGGAGAGTCAGTAGAAATGCTTAGTCTCAAATGTATGGCACAAGACCAGAACATGCCTGTGGAGATGTATTTGTTTTGTGTGCTGCTACTTCTCCAACATCTGTTGTATGGCAAGTCGAAATTGCCTTTAACCTCTGACCTTTCAGCATCTAAATTCTGCAATGGTGGTGCCTTGTGTTTGTGCACAAGCATGCATTTACCCTGACCTTCCTACGTGTCCTAAAACCCAACGCTACGCTTAATATCAAGCTATGGAATTAACCAAAATCGAATGTAATATAATATAATGACGGTATAAATCAGTGAGAGAGAAAACAAGAGAGCAGCTGAGTCTCATATCAAATGTATTAGAAAAAAGGTTGTGTGGCTAAGGTGGAAAAGTTGATGTACTCACACTGTACTGTACAATGGCAACAGGCATAGCAAATAAAACATGATGCACACATCCCTCAAACGTCGTCCAATGAGACAAAAACATCAGATGAGGGTGCAATGCAGACTGTAACCTTCCTCAAATAAAACAACTAAATTCCATGTTTCCATTTCGTTTTCCATACTTTGAGTTTGAGGCACTTTTTATTACGTCATCTTGTCACGCCCTTTTATGCCCTTTATGCTATATATAACGTTTCTGTTAATGCGGGATCTGTATACAAGTGACAGGAAGTGTTGCCCGGGAGGCTCATCCCTTCGAAGAAACATCATCTTGTCTTAAAATTGCCCCTCTAGCAATGAGAGATACACTTAGGCAAACAGTTCATAAATCCGAGCGCTGATTCTTAGAGCTAAAATCAATTTTGTCTGCAAACAGTGTGCAAGATTTATCACAAAGAAATGAAAACTATTAATCACACCAACAAGGCCAACATCAAAAAGCGTACTTGTGAAATCTATTTGTGTGTGTGTGTGTGTGTGTGTGTATGCACATGCCTGATTGACCCCTTGCTGTACATTTATTTAGATCAAAATAGCAGATTTCTTAGTGAGCCAAATCAATTACAGTAATCGATGCATATTTTTCCAATGTCAAAGGTCAGACGGGCAATAGTCTAAGAGTAATTCAATACATAAAACATGTTAATTGAAAAGAAACAGCCAAGTAGAAAACAGTTGATAATGCAGAGGACAGAGGACAGGACCAGCCATCAGAAGAGGGGATAAGCCTGAATGACCTTTTCAATCTCTGCATGTATAAACTGGTTCTATGCCACTTAATGCCCCCATTCCCTCCTCGATATTGTGTATCTATCACTCCCTTGTTTCTCCCACAAATCTGTACAATAAGTCAGACGTGACAGCGGTCTACAGACTGTCTGCCTCCCTCTGACATGTCTCACAGCCTATCACTCAAAGAGCCGTGTGTGCCATGTTGTGGACACAGTTATAGGAACAAGGCGGTAGTACCAGAGTGTGATGAGGGAGTATGGGGGGTTTCTGTACATATGTGTGACTGTAGGGTGTTTTGGATTATCCAGTAGGTGTGACTTTCCATTCACATGAAGGTCTTTTATAAAGACAAAACTTGTGCACAGAGGTCAAAGCAGTAGAAACACATTAAAGGAACAGTTCGTGAATGTTGGTCCATGGTCATTATCGCTCTGTATTCATGAAATCTGCATTTTACATACACAGACTTCGGTTGATGTGAAACATCCCCGTTTGGTTTTGGTCTCTCTACATTACGTTCTCTCTACATAACGTTAACATGACCTTGAGATGCTGTGTACGGTCGGTATCGCATTAGAAAACTAGATAAAATGTTCTAGCTAGTCAACTTTAGGGCTTTGGGTATTTTTGGTATTCTCCTTCTCCCTGACTTCTGTCCTCATGCTAAGCTAACGTACAGTTCTGTTCCTATGAAATGAAATATTTAATTTGGATAAACTTTTCTTTTTATGTGGGCCTATGAGAGAAGAGAGCCTTTCACATGCAAAACGTTACCCGTGAAGCCAGCTCTTACCTTGTTAAATGTCGTGCCTGTCTCTCTGGGTAGAGTGATGTCATTACTGGACAGCCCTGGGTGAGAGACGGGAATGTTACAGCTTGTTGATTGAGGCAAAGGACTTTGGGTTGGTTGTTGTGTGTTTTTTAACATGTGAAATGAAAAGACTATGGAAGGGAGGCTGTGCACGTGTTTGTGCACGTGTACGCCTATGTGCATGTATGGGGGCTCTACTGCAACACTGCTGTGTGAAGCCTTGTCTCGGGACAGGCCAGCTGTGAGCGGGGGAGTGTGTGGACCCACCGTATATTCACAGCAAACTCACAAAGCTAAATAAGCCCACCGCTCACTCAGAGAGACAGATACATGTACAGTAGGATGAATACATGATTGTAGTCTGATGGTTTGTGTTGCTTGTACAATTATCCCTGGGTAGACTGAGTGGAGACGGCGCTGTTTGGGGTCGTAGTGACCGGTCATAGCGGTTGGGCCTGAACCATGGGAGCCTGCCGTGATGGATATATTACACATCATGCAGTCCCACTTTGTGAGAGAATAAGCCAAAATATGTGATAAAATAGTTTATGTTGTCCGTAACCCCAGTTTTGTAGTAGATAACATTATTTACATATGACGGATGGATGATTATTTTGAAATAAAGTAAAGGTTGTGAGATTTTGACCTCATTGGAACGCCTTACGTCTGAAACTCGACAGTGTACATTTGTTTCATGGGGTGGAGGTCTGTGAGAGGGGGGAGGTGCTGGGACAAGTCCTGGGAGCCCCACTGCGTGAGCAGCTAGCTTGTTTTCTTAAAAAACTGAATAACAAACCTCTGGCCTTGTTGGTGGTGAGAGGGGCTTTTTTGAAGTGACACAGGGGACTCTTAAACCCAATGATTTATTGCTAGACCAATGGTAAGGGGCAAGGAATGAGAAGTACCCACCCTGAGTGGAGCAGGTGTCGGCTGAAGGCTGTGACAGGATGGTTATCGTGACCTGTGATAAAGAGGGAACTATTGAACTACAGTGTGTCACAAATATTTCCTTTAATTAAAAATGAAATAAAAAAGACAACATCTATCTTTAAGGCAACTTTAGACCTATAGTTAACTTGCTTCTGTTGTGGAAAAATGAGGAATGCACTGTACATTTTACTGCCGTAGGCTATATCCAGTTTGGTGGATATTCTAAAAAGTAAAGTAGGAGAGAGAAAACAACCATTACTTTCAAGGTAACAGGTTTATTTGTGCTGTCAGCTGTAAACCTTCGCTTTATTGTTGAGTTGAGCTAAATGCTCGTCAGCTAACTACATACATGCCAGTCTTTCCAAATCCAAAAGCGGTAGGTTTGCGCGCTGCAAATGTGCACGCCCAAATTAGGTAATCAGAAGAAATGGAACCCCAGTAATTACAACATGTATTTAACATATATTGCATCATTTTATGCATTTTTCAGAAAATGTGGTAGTTTGGTAAACAGTGACATCAACAACATGTCTGGTCTGTAAAATGTCCGAAAAGTAAAAGAATGGGAGATAATAAATATCCCAAAGTCTTCACATTTTATTATATTTGTAATGTGTGTCTGGTCCTCTTTCAGTTGAGACAGTGTAGATGAAGGATGTGTCAGGATGTAGCACTCTTGTGTGAACATTGGATAGAGCCAGGTTCATATTCTTGTTTCATGTTGTTGACATATTAGAGTCAAAGGTTTGCACAGAGCGAAATATCTTTGTGTTGCGCCATAAATCAGAAAATACTGCATTCAAAAAGTCATTTCCTGCATTTGTCTACTGATAAAGTGTGATATAAATAACGTGCAGGCTTTCAGATTGCTGTAGTTCACTAAACAGAGACATTAACGACAGGTTTGGTGTTGAAAATGTCAGAAAAAGTGAAAGAATGGGAGATAAATATCTCCAAATCTCTTTCAGTTGAGATACTGTAGGTGAAGGATGCTTCAGGAAAAGACCAGACACTGGATGTCTTTCAGTCGCTAACATGTGTTTTCGAGACACTGATGTTGGATATTAACGGGAAAACCCTGCAGGACTCAAATGAAGCACAGAGGACTGTTTGTATGATGGGATCACAGACACGCTGCATACGGTGTCCGCCACAAGTCGAGTCCAGTGTCATTTTTATTTGTTATAGTTTGGGAAGATTGAAAATCGGTAGGGAAAGTCAGCTAAGTCGGTAAGCGGTAAAAACATGTCAAAAGCGGCAGACTACGGCCCGAATCGGCAGGTATGTAACTAGCAAGCATTGTTTACCATGTTCACTGTCTTAGTATAGCATATTAGCATGCTAATGTTTCCTTATAGGCTCTAAACACTTAAACAGCTAAAGACAAAGTCGTTTGGATTCATTTATCTGGGTACCATGAATGTCTGAACCAATTTTAAGTTGTAACCAGTTGTAAGATGTTTCTGTCTGAATCAAAGTGTTGAAGAAACTGTTGACCAACATTATATACTTGATAAGAGTGAGGTTTATGCAGCGTCTATGAACGTGGATTGTGCATTAGTTGTATAGATGAAATGTGTGACGTATTTCTGTGTATTTACTGCCCTCCATTGTTCACGTGTGGGGTTAGGTCAGCGTGACCTCCCGGGTCAGAGAAGGAAGGTCAAGGTTCACTGTTCTGGCCACTGGGGCAAAAGTTCAAAATAGTAAAAGTCTAAAAAGAAAGAAGCTGATCATACACTTGCTGAAAAGCATTGTGGGTATAACCCTGATTTACCTCTCTGCTGAAAGATCCCAGCCGGATGCCTGTTGGTGACATCATGAAGAGGTCAATATTAACTCCGTGTGAGATCTGGCAAGAGGGACATCAATATTTGTACACTATGTTTATGTGACGGAGACACTCTTTTTAGGAAAATAGTATAAAGTATTTTATTCTTATGTTGGTGACACGGATTGTTTTATAGATCACTTGCATTTTGTTTGTTTTTTCTGGACGGTCTAAATTCCACAGCTCTCTGTCCCTATGCACGAGGTGACACGGACACATTCAGATGTTCACTCTGTTTGCACTGCAAATTCCAAGATTGCCTCATGTTGAAGAGAGAAAGAGAAAGGAATGTGGCCGCCTTACAAAGTCAGATGCCATAAACTCATCTGAATATGTGACGGGGACCATGGGATTGCAACTGGTAAACTGTGAAAACACAGATTCGGTGAGTTGCTGTGGTGATCGGCTGATTTTCTGGACTGTAAAAAATACTCACAGCTGTTTAAATAAAATAAAAAAGATGCATTTACAGTTGTCATGATGGCCTAAAGCAGAGGTGGTGAGATGCTGTGATTTGAACATAGGAGCAGACATAGTGTGAGGAGCGGAGGTCACTATGATCTGTGAAAGTGGGGACTGAGAGCAAGGGACAGAATGATAAATGACAAGTGGACACGGATTGCTCTGGAAGTAACATCTGATAAGCACATTTCCACTCATTGACAGGCATACTGCGTGTACTGTCTAAAATGCCTCTCTGTCTGGCATCGACTTGTTTGGATTATTATTAGGCGGTATTTATAGAGCAACCAAATGAGTGTTTTCATTCAGTGTTGAAGTGGGAACGCTGAGGCAAAAAAACAAATACCTAGTGTAACTCTCATCGAGGGGCTCTGGACAATGTCATGCGTAATATGCATCATAAACGTTCTCAGGGCAGAGAGGAGGCATGCCAGCTGGTGGGAAAACAAAGACACTCATATATACTGCGTGCAATTCTATGTCTGGGTAAGTGCACAAAGAAATATGTGGGTGATCGTTTGTGTGTGTTTGCGAGCACTCAGTTAGGAAAAGTGTCCTTAATTTAAACTAGTGGGAAAGAGCATTGTGTGATACAACAGTGTTCCGTTACACTAGCTTTGTATTTGAAGCCGTTACTTTAATCCCTTACATTTTGACGTATGGTTTATGCAAGGTGATTTTTGTAGCATTCTACACATTGTATAAAACCTTGTCAGTATCGTTGACAAATTGATTGCTGATGTGTGATGAGTCACGGTTGAGGGTTGTACTGTACTGCGTCGGTGCAATGGGTCTACTCACACATTCAGCAACGTGCAGTCCAGCAGGTGGAGGCCGGGTGGTGAGAAGCAGTTGTGAGGCCCATTGAGGCTTCATTAATGGAACAGGAAGAGAGTTGAAGCACGAGGGTAAACACACACAACTCATTACCCCCTGGCTATCGTGTACCTTTCACGCCGCAACTCTAAGTGTGTTCCTGTGAGTGTGTGTGTGCTGTGTTTATTGCATTTATATGAGTTGTATTTGAGTGGGCGGTAGGGGGAACAATTACAAGCTATGCTCCCAAGAAGATGAATACCGCATTGTGGTACTTAACCTTGTGTTATGGGTTACCTTAAACATACAAGCATTGTCACAATGAAGCTTAGATGACTGAAACATTGTCAGTGTTATCATCCGATTAAATTGATGTTATCTGTGGTAATCGTTCACATTTTAATAAGTTAGGTTGGCCACACTGCACCTACTACGTTGTGAAAGTGAACAACTTCCAAAAGTCAACTTCTTTGTGAAAATACAACCACAATTCTTGGTTTCATTTAGGAAAAGATTGTGCTTTTGGTTCAAATGAATACCTTTTTAAGTATAACTTAACCTTGTTCATTTTAATTGGGACACCAGTCTCCTGGGTAAAAGTCCTGTAAAAGCTACTAGTAGGTGTAGCAGGCCGCTTCTGACCAATATCTGAGGCCTGGCACACCAGGTGGCTTTTTACAAAAGGGCTTGTAGTGCATTTCTACACAGATATAAGACAATATAACTAAAGGGCTTGTGTTTGTTGCTGTCTCACCCACACTTAACATAATACTAACATTTTGAAATCACTGTGAACGTCATTAAAAATGACTGACAGTAAGACAGTCATGATGGGAGCAGTAAGCTGACTGAGCTGACACTTGGCTGTCGGAGATGCAACAGGACATCCACCCTTTTACACCACTGTGTCACTTTGGAACCGCATGCACCCACTATCCTCACACACACATACATACACACACACAAAATAAAGCCACCCTCCACTAGGACACACAGTGGCCTCTGTTCTCTATCTAAAATCACTTGGGGCGATTGACGCAAAGGAAATTGAGAAAACACACGGTCATAGAGCACACAGGGTGGTGCTGTGTGTGTGCGCTGTTTAATAGTTAGTCGCTGAACACGTCAGAGTTACTAAGTTGTTGTGGACAGGTGTCAAACCTGCCCTGGAAAGTGTCTGTCGTCACACACTAACAAAGGCCCTCTGAGAAAAAGTGTATTTCTAGTCCACAGCTGTGACTGAATTGACTTCTTCTTAGTGCTCATCCGACACCTTTTCACCACGTGTAATGCTGAGTACTTATTTCACTCTGTTGCCATGACAGCTGTAAAAGCACGGATGTTATTTTTCCCTCTGCTTGGCAACGAATGCAGATGCTGAATTTATGATTGGGAATAATGAAATATGATCGAAACAATAATATAAATACTTTAAGTTACTGTTCTACATTTCCAACAACTTTTTACTCACAGAAAGTCACGTAACCGCACTAACAATATTCAAAAGTAACAGTATTGATGCATTATTGTATAACCAAAATACATAATCCATTCACATTGGCCCCCATTCAGAATGCATTATACTGTGGGCATGGCGGACTACAGAGAAGCTCCATGTATCTTTAGATTATTGCTTAATTTGAATGTTAAATCGAAGGTTTATACACTGTTTTATTTGTTACGCCCATATTTTGAAAGGCAATAATGTAATATTGTGTAGCAACAGCATCAATTATAAATGGACTCCATTTAAAGTGCTTTTGCGATTGTGGCTCTCATTCACACAGCAATCGCAGAGCTGCATGCAATTGGGGACAACTTGAGGTTCAGAGTCTTGCTCAAGGAAAGTTAGGCGGTCTAGAGAAGAGGATTAAAGTCACCATTCTGACTTTTTTCTCAGAACTCAAAAATGCAAATTCTCTTTCGGTCAGATCCCAATTTGTTTTCACATGTGGCCCTAATCCTCTTCCATAGGGATCAAACCACCAACCTTGTGTTTAAAAGACAACCCTCTGTACTTCTTGAGCAACAGTATCACATACTATATGTAATTCAATTTCACGAACTCAGATTACTTTGGAAATAAATATATTTGCACAATTGTTCAAAAGCAGTTCAATATTGTTATTTAGTCTTAAAGGCCTGTAAATGTTTCAGTATGTGCCTGCGTGTGTGTGTGTGTGTGTGTGTGTGTGTGTGTGTGTGTGTGTGTGTGTGTGTGTGTGTGTGTGTGTGTGTGTGTGTGTGTGTGTGTGTGTGTGTGTGTGTGTGTGTGTGTGTGTGTGTGTGTGTGTGTGTGTGTGTGTGTGTGTGTGTATGTGTGTGTGTGTGTGTGTGTGTGTGTGTGAGCGTGTGTGCGTGTGCGTGAGTGTGTGCGTGCGTGTGTGTGTGTGTGCGTGCATTCATGCCTGTTTTACAATTGTTACCCAGGTGTGTGCCAGAACAGGTGATCTTTAAAAAACAGCTCCAGTGTGTCTGGGCTCATACATGTGAATAATGCACACAGTGGCCCGTATATCACAATATTAATGAGGGAAACATTCCTCTTTATCGTTGCCATCCACTGTGGGCGTCTAGCAGGGTCATGTGAGCCTGTTTTGCCACTATACATTATGGTATTACTTTTTTAGGAGGTTACATTTACTCTCAGTCCATCCCTCCCTTCCTCTCTCGCTCTCCCCCACCCACTGAGTGGCTCCACCCTCCAGCAGATATAAGCCGTGTCCACAAGGTGTGCGTCTGTTATGAGCACATTTCCCAGGGTTCCCTGTGTGGTTGTCTGTCTTCCTGCTTTTCTGCTTTTAGTCTGACTGCAGTGATTATTCCCCCATAAAGGCCACCCACAACGGTAAGCACTGTCCTATTCTCACTTTATCCTGTGTTTCAATTGATTTGATTTTCTGTTAGCAATTTATTTATGTAATTAATACTCTTTTCTGTATGAAAGTTGGTTTATTTCCGTTAATTGAGTGTTTGTGCATTCCATGAGCTCCGATGTTATTTCAAAAATGTACTTTGCATCCAATTCGTCCTTCAATTGGTTAATCAAAATGTAGCTTTCAATGTAATTTGGAAGAAATCCACCGAAAATATTTGTTATTGGCTTTAATATTGTCTTACTTAAATGGGATTAGTAACCTCAGCTTTGACAAAAGCTTTAAATAGCAGTTCTTATATACAAATATTGCATTGTTATATACAGCACGACAGATAAAATGTTCATAAAAGTTTTCTTATTATTAGAAATGTTTAGAAAACCTTTTTAACTCAAAAGTTAGTGTGAGTTTTTTCAGTGCAAATTACATTTATTTTTGGCAGTTGGTGGATCTAAAAGGCCTCAATTAAAGTTGCCTTTAGCGGAGAGTTTAGCATCTTGCACATCATCATCCTGCAGAGATGAAGTTAGCCAGGAGTTTCCCACGCTGCTGCATCCCTGCATAGTTTGCTTTCTCCAGAGCTGAAGTATGTGCTGCTCATCCATCTGGGAGAGAAATGTTCACGTGTGTGCCGAAAGCTGAAGCCAAACTGTCAGAAATACGTGATGGGGGTAAGAGCAGCAGTTTGGTGAGAAGAGACTGGAGAGCAAACACTGTCTGTGGCTCAGAGCAGCTCTGTCTCCATGGCCTGGTTTGCTTTGCAAAACCACTATCTCTGACATTGATCATCTGTTTGGTGCATTTTCAGTCACAGCGACTATAAATAATTGACTTGCTAAAGGAGGAAATCAATTAATTGAATCTATGGATTACATATTTGTTATCATGATCAGATATTCAGACATATCTAAAGGCTTGAGTTGAGCCTCAGCGATGACTTCACATTAAACATGTTGATATGATGGTTCATTTGGATTTTGTTATTGATAAACACATCCTAATCAGACACTATTGTTTTCCAGAATTGTTAATTAAATGGAAATCAGAGCCTATCATCGAGACTAAAGTGATTTAGCTGCTCGACTTCAAATTAAAACAATGTAAGGAAAACACATTTTGGGATTGACAAGTGCACCATACGCCAATGTCCTCAGAAGAATACAATCATACACATAAATAACATTCTGTAAATCATCCAATATTTCTGATCTTGCTTTATCTCAAACGCCAAATGTGTAAAGGGGGGAATGCACAACAAGGAATTATCCTAGGTCTTTTCTAGGATGAAGATCAGGTATTTTTCTTATATTATGATTATGGTTTTGTAATTGCTGATCTGATCTGTGCGTATGATGTTCACAGACCAAAAGTAAAATACACACTTTGCTGTGTTCAAAAAACCTACAACACATATTTTTTAAAGGGTTTCAGTAATCATCATCTAATGACAATTTCTTCGACATCAATGTCCTTATTTTCTCTCTCTTCTTTATTTATTTCTCAATCAATCCATTGCAGAGAATAAAATCAGAAAATGTCCGCAGTGACCTTAGTGTGTGAAAGTCTGTGACGACAGACATGGTAGTGTGCACAAGAAGTAACCTTTCAAATGGAGTGTTTGCTTCACTGTGTGCGCATACAACATGTTAACCTCCTGTATACATTATTTTGGAAACTTCAGGAATGCACCTGACAAAAGGAACCAATGAAAAGCAAGAATAATGGTGGGGTAAAGCAAAGGGTCCGAAGTCAACACTTTGCTCATTTAGCTGCACAGCTGTGGCAGTGTGTGTGTGTGTGTGTGTGTGTGTGTGTGTGTGTGTGTGTGTGTGTGTGTGTGTGTGTGTGTGTGTGTGTGTGTGTGTGTGTGTGTGTGTGTGTGTGTGTGTGTGTGTGTGTGTGTGTGTGTGTGTGTGTGTGTGTGTGTGTGTGTGTGTGTGTGTGTGTGTGTGTGTGTGTGTGTGTGTGTGTGTGTGTACATGTGTATATGTGTGTGTGTGTGTTTGTTTGACAGAAGACATTTGCAGCTCAACTTGAAGAGGTGTTAATTTTACGAGGTGTGCTTTGTGATAAAAGCTGCGTTTCGGGAGGCGAGGAGCTGCCCTTTTCTTTTACCTTTTCAATGAGAAACCACAACGTCAGTGCACTTACCAAGATTGAGTGCGTATACTGCTGGCTTAAACATAAATGTGTAAATGGTTTGTGGTCATAAGGAGGAAGGAGTGGTTTGCCAAACATGTTCAGTGGGATTATTTTAAACACTAGCTTTTAGTCAGGCTGAAAGGGAAACTCAAAGACGTAGTTTGACTGAATACATGAATAGTTTAAGGGCTAAATGCTCCTCTAATGCTTCCTGTGCAAACATAAAGCACAAGCAAACTAAATGAATATGCACGCACGTCTACTCATGTAAAAACAATAAATCCCTTTATGTATATAGATGTTTTGCCCAGAATGTGATTATAACTATTTAACATCTCACATTTCATCACTACTGTACTTTTCTGTGGTGCATGTCTCTGCTCTGAGGTTCAAAGAGACACGCAGTCCTCCATGGCAGTCTGCAAGGTCACCGAGTCTCTTCAGGTCACTGGACCGGGATGTTTCCAAAGAGAGACACAGGGCCAGCGAGGGCAAATATAAAAATATGAGGCAAAGGTGAGGAAGGTGCAGAACAGGCACATCTCTGTTCACTCAGAGGCTCAGGAAGAAAAGGAGACAGTGGGAAGAGAGACGTCTGAATCTGACATCAGAGAGAGAATAGATAGATGTGTCTGGAGACAGAACGCTGATATTTCCATCTGGAGAGATTAAAGGTGCTCTTTTTGAGGAAAAAAAGTTTGCCGTCCTGTCCCATCAGCTGAGCTCTGTCGCTGTGTGTGTGAGTGTAGGTGCGTGGGTTTGTGCATGAGCAATTTGAATTCAGGACACCAGAGACAGGTGTGTTTCCATGAGTGAGGAATCTGCCAAAAGCTGCTCTCAATCATTATCTGTATCTCTTCTTATGTTCCTGTCCAACATTGTTGAGTGTTGACGTGTACGATGAAAGTTTCAGCAAAGTACAAAGACATTTAACTTTTACATTTATCACACCATGTGGGTTTCACAGCAGTATTACAGCAGACACACACTGTAAAATGTTTGGCTGTACAATTACAGTAAATTACTGGCTACTAGTTGCTGTACACTGTACATATTTCACAGACATTGACTGTAGATATTTCACAGTAATTTACTGTAGATATAAAAATTATATAAAAGTACAACTAAATACTGTGACTTTACAGTTGCCATGCCCATGGAATTACTGTTATATAGTGGTACAGAGCTGTGGTATTATGGTACCTAGCTGTACATAAATTACAGTAATTACTTGTATTTTCACACTTTTACTGTAGAAGTAATGTAACACAGCCAGTAATTTACTGTAAATATAAAAATGTAAATAATACGATATTATATTGTAAATCTGACTAGTTAACTGGGATTTTACCATAACTACACAATTCAATCAGCTCAATCAACAAAGAAAAACAAAGAAAATGCCCATTTTAACTTTGTAATACTCCATTGAAGTGCAAAGTACATTTCACAGTATCTTGGACATGTTGTTACGGCCCCAACCTCTACTCCGCGGTAGTGGCTCGTGCTGAGACCCGCAACATGAAAGAATACACGCGCATTTATTGATAATCAGCCGTTTGCTCAGGAGGGAACCCGAGCCAGCCACAACACGGGCCGTAGGATCCAGAGCTTCTCCCCCCTAACCAGAAATCAATTATAAACCCTATGGGGAAACAAAATAAAGCCGCGAAAACGGGACTACCAGGGGGGGTATACTACGAAGCAGGATTTTCGTTTAGCAAGATAACTTCTGGGATTTCCGGTACTAAGAAGCTGGTTCACTTTTTAGCGGGCTAGATCTCCATGGTGACTTATCCTGGAACTATAGTCTGTGCTCCGAAGCAGGATAGGTTCCAGGATAAGAGATCAACTCAGCGAAATCACCACGCCTGCGGACCAATCATACCTCATTCACACCAACGCAACTCCGGTTCAAGCCACGTGCTAGAACTTTTCAGGTTCAGAACCAGTTCTTCGGTTTAGCTCTGGCTCTTTTCACACCGCCCAGAGTCCGACTGGTGCTGCGTCGTTGCGTCATCGTTTGCGTCATGACGTAACCGTTTGCGTGCCTGCTTCATAAAGCCAAACCGCACGGATGAAATCAGTTGCATTCATTTCTTATGGCTCTATCTGCAGTCATTTCTGTGGTTTAGTTATACTCTTATAAAAAAGTGTACTCGTGTCAATAAAGGTTTTTTTAAAACACAACTGCTTTATTTCTTAAGGTGGACTGAACCATGAGTGTGGAGTAACGTTGTATCTTTCATTTAAATGAACTGTAACCTTCACCCAGGTATGTAACAGCTGTTCTCAAATGAACACGTGAAGTAAAGTTTAATATTTATAGTTTTATAGATTTATAATGAGTTATAATGAGAGGTGATCAACGTGAATGCTCAGGTTCCACCTTAACACGCAGCTTCACCATGAGCAGAAACCTTTACGGCCCCTACACACGGCGGCGTGCGTTGCCGCTTCAACGCTTCTGCCCATTCACTTTGAATGGGGTGACGTCACGATTCGCCGAACTGCATTGTGGGAGCAAAGGGTAGCTTCTCTCGAGGTGCTCGCTGCAAAAGTAGAGCTATATCCGCGTTCACACTGCGGTACTTTTCCCACAAAGGTTCATGCGAACTTAGTTCATGCGAACTCTTTAGTTCGCATGAACTAAGTACAGATCGCGTTCACACCAGAAAAAGTCCCTGGGGGTGGATTAGGCAAATGAAGCCGCTGACGTCACTTCTTCTTCTGCTTTGGGTTTACTGGCAGGCCGCAACCCACTTCACGGCGTATACTGCCGCCCAAAGTCCCCGGCCGGAAGTAGAAGTAGAAGTAGTAGAAGTAGCAGTAGTAGAAGTAGCAGTAGTAGCAGTAGAAGCTGCTGGGAGTCCCAGCAGCTTCTACTGAAGCCTTCCGAGTAAATCGCCAGAACGCCGACACCTCCTCATCTCCACCGCTCCCATGTTTTATTTTGTGTTGCCATAAGTTAGTCTCTCTGCGTTTCTGCGCTGGGCTAATGCTAATGCTAATAATGCTAATGCGAGGATAATAAAATGGCGGCTTCACAAAACTTTTTGGGAGTTTTACGGGGCGTGGTTTGCAATTCGCCCAGCCAATCAGGAATATAGCTCTTTTCTCAAAAAAGAGCCGCTCGAAAGTCCCTGCTCTCTAGCAGGGACTTTCGAGGGGGTAAAAAGGTTCGCATGAACTACTTTTAGTACCGGCTCTTTTTGGTGTGAACGCGATCATGAACTAAGTTCGCATGAACCTTTGTGGGAAAAGTACCGCAGTGTGAACGCGGCTAATGTTCTACTTTTGAGGCGTCAGCCAATCAAATCCCTCGTATGTAAATCTGACAGTACAAGCAGTAGCCAATCAAACCGGGTGTATGTTGGGAGAGCCAGACCGCAGTTATTTCCCATATGTCAACAAAAGGAGGAGAAAATGATCGTGGCGGTAGGGAACATACAGGGATACAAACCGGAGGAGCCAGGCATGGGGGGAGGTGGCAGAGACAGTGGGGGAAACTGGTAGATTTTCGCTTGTTTGGGGAGTTTATATCCAGTGTATTTCTATTGAATGGACAGCTAGCAAGCATAGACAGTATATTTAGCCAGCATGGATGTAGCATGAATGCTTTGCTTTGTATGTCCGGGGCGGGACATTCATGTGGTTGGTTGTTGGTCGGGCTGCTCGCGTTGACTCCCCAAGCTCAAGACACGCCCACCGCCAAGCGGCAACGCACGCCGCCGTGTGTAGGGGCCGTTACGGCCCGTCCACAGACTCCACACTACAGCTTCAAAAGCGGTTTCCAACGCGTCTGCCCATTCACTTTGAATGGGGTGACGTCACTTTTTGCCGAACTTCATTGTGGGAAGCAGAGCGGAGCTTTCCTGGCGTCCAGGCTGCAAAAGTTGAGCAATGTTCAACTTTTGAAGCTTCTGAAGCTTTCGGTGGAAGCGTCAGCCAATCAAATCATATGCCAGTACAAGCTCTAGCCAATCAAACCGCTGCTTGTGTGTCAGGAGCGGGAGATTCATGTGATTGGTTGTTGGTAGAGCGTCAGACACGCCGAGCTCCAAGCTTTTTTTGAAGCTGTAGTGTGGACGGGCCGTTATATATACAGTCTATGGCAGAAACACTGAAACTCTGAGACTCTTGTTAAGTTTCTCCATCGTTGTGTACAAACTGGATAAAATGCTGGCTTTTTGTTGTTGTTCAGGAGTTGATCTGTCTCTGCCCCTGCCCCCGCCTCTACCTCATTCACACCAACGCAACTCCGGTTCAAGCTCCGTGCTAGAGCTTTTCAGGTTCAGAACCGGTTCTTCGGTTTAGCGGAGGCTCTTTTCACACCGCCCAGAGTCCGACTGGTGCTGCGTCATTGCGTCATCGTTTGCGTCATGACGTAACCGTTTGCGTGCCTGCTTCATAAAGCCAAACCGTGCGGAAACCCCTCACAGCTGACACCGACAACAACAACAATGGCCGATTGTGCTCCAGCTTCCTCTGTACCTCTTCGGAAGACCAGATTCCCAGTAGGTAGCTGGTCTCTTCAGTGGGCCACTGCTGCTTGTTAAGTTTCTCCATCGTTGTGTACAAGCTGGATAAAACGCGGGTTTCTTGTTGTTGTTCAGGAGTTGAGCTCCTGCCCCTGCCCCCGCCTCGACGTAAGCGTGAAGTATGTGGTGCTTTTGCTCTGGCCTGACCATTTTTTGGTGCTTGAAACGAACCGGATTCCGGAGCTAAGAGGCTGCTCCGCTGCGGTGTGAAGAGGAAAACCCGGTGCTTTTCAAGCTCCAGATCCGAACCGGCCCTGAAACACCGTTGGTGTGAATGAGGTATCAGAGCTCAGTGTGCGGAGGAAATACAGTTTAAACTGTCGTTGCAGGAAAGACGGCCGGCCAAAATCACCGACTGTGTGAACGTGAAAATTAATAGAACATCACCTCCCATCTTCAGAGCAATCTGACTATTATAACTATTATACTATTATGTTAAGAAAGCTTAATTAAATATCTGCCACAACAAAAGTAACCGGATCAAAGTAACATTACGTTGCCTTCAGTCCGCGGCACTGTGAGTGCAGACGTCGATGTGTCCCATTATCATTCATATCACATCATAATGTATCATATATTTCCTTATCTGAGTCAGCTGAGCCGTATCTGGCCGTGCAACACTCACAGTGTCACATACTGTATGCATAAGTATTATTTTAAGCAACACATTAAATTGACGAAACACTCGAGTCAAATGTAATTAAAGTCAGATCCACTCGTGTCTTGGACGGCCGCACAGTGATATCATAAACCTGTTAATGTACGCATTCAAACACTTGTTCTGTTTCCAGCTGTGTTCACCTTGCAGGTGCAGCTATGTGGCTTTTATCCTGGAAAAAGTGTTTAAGTCATGAATGTTTAAAGTTTAACTTCTTCATATTTGAATATTATAGTTGACTTTTCATTCAGGAAGTATGACGCTGCGCTGTCAGTACGCTTCTCCATGTTTGTGATTGGTCGAATGCTCCAGATACCACCCCTTTCATGTGAACGCGCACCTAACTAGATAGGACACGGCTGGCTTGAGCGAACGAGTTGATAGCCAGCGTTGTAGGACAGTTTAGCGAGAGCGGCTTTGTTTTGGATTAAGTCAACCGGATAACTCAAAACATATCCAGGATAAATTGAACTAGATTCGTAGTATACCCCCCTGGTCGGGACCAGGGGCCTATACTACGATATATATATCACTTAATTTGTTGTGTTATCACAGAGGATGGTCTGAATACAGTATTTTACTGTGAAATAATACAGTAACATGTTGTGATCCTGGTAATCATTTATCCTGTACATTCACATTGTGCCTGCATTGATTTCACTGTGAAATTCAAAATGATGACAGTATTATATTGTGAACAATACAGGTAAAGACTGTAAAGTGGTAAAACAGTAATTTATTGTAAAATATCGCAGCTAAATATTGTGAAATCATGGTAATATTTTACAGTGCAGTGACAATATGAATGCAGGCTTTCCTCGTTTTTTTCTCAAAAATCAACCAAATCTCTGTCCTTCCATCAAAGATATGATTATTTCCAAGCATTTAAACTTGACTGAATAATGTTGTTTGATTCTGTATATTGCAATAAGCCCATTTAAGACGGTTGCATTTCTTCATCAGGTTTTAGGCTTCCTTCACGTGTTCACATATATAATAATATTGTGTAAATAATCCAATATTTAGGATCTGGCTTTGTCTCACTCCCAACCCCCAAACACACAAATCGTTTGCCAAAAAGAGAGAAAACACACAATAGAAGAGTTGGATTTAAATTGGACTGATAGCATTTGTATTTTGTGTTATCACGTTTTCCATAGATATAGCGATTGATAATCTTGTGATGAAACTCTGTAATTGGGACATCTGAACGTTTTTAAAATTCCCTCACTACCTCCCTCCAATCATGTAATTCAGTCTATGGTAAATCAGAATTACAGAGGAAGCTGAGGTTCATTTAACATATTGTACTTTGGATAGTATTATAGTTTTTCTTACACATTTGTTCAGGGGGTTGCCAGCTGCTGCGGTTTTAATGAGATTCTGGAGATCGCACCTTGTATAAATCGCAGTAGTCGACACCCAAGCTTTTACTGGGCGAAAGTTGACTCAGCAAAAACCACATCTTACAGACACATGATGCCCATGAGTCCTCTCACACTGCACACCTGACAGACAATTTACTGTGTTTGGTTTACGTAGTATGACAAAACATATGCACATCTGGATGTAGTCAGGGAAACAGGAGGAAAAACATGCACACACATTACATTCAATGTAGACTACTTTGAGGTTTGCTTATTTTTGAGAGTGTCTGGGCCAGGGAGGACATGCTGAGAGCTCAGTGGTGTATGACTGGACACACATGATTTGGCAGCAGATGTTGAAAAATTAGGATTCAGACCGCAGATATTTGTACATCCATTTCCCCCTGGGCTGTGGTCACACAGTTGATGTGTGGGCCTAAACTTGATTGACAGGACTACTAAAGGTGATGGATGTAGTTTGAAAGTTTGAAAGTTTTACGATAGTGTAGATTATTTATTTTTCACTGTGCAACTGTTTAAGCTTAAATACTGTATACAGATCATGGTCTGAACACATTTGGTAACACTTCTTTTAAAGCAACACTAGCGGCATGTAGGGATGAAATACCTCCGTGGATGGATTACTGAGTGTAATGGTCCCTAGATGATTAATCATGATGACTTTGGTGATCCTCTGACCTCTGGTGTCATCATCTGGGGTCAAGATGTTAATCGGTGGAAACTTTGGTTCATATAATTACTAGTAAAGCTAATGGCGTTCCCATCATATGTTCTTTGTGTTTAATGCTTATTGGTTAATGTAAGCGCTCTCACCTGCTAAAAAGATGAGATGCTGAACATGGTAACATAAGCATCAGCATTTTAGCATTAACATTTTGAAAATGTAAGCACCTTGGCGTTATTTAGTTCACAGAATCACTAACTTGTAAAACTGGCTGCTAGCATGGCCCAGTGCTTCTCAAAGTGTGGTCCGCGGACCACTGGTGGTCCGTGAGCGCCCCCTAGTGGTCCGCGGACCACTGGTGGTCCGTGAGCGCCCCCTAGTGGTCCGTGAGTATATTGGTACAATTTCACATTTTAAATAAATGAATAAATTAAAGTTGTACGCACTCTGGCGGGAATATCTCCGCAATGGAGCCAGCTTAAGTTTCATTCGATGGTATGATATAGCCCAGCGCAACACCTTCATCACACATGTTGCCACTTGTTTGTACCATTTTCAGGCGATTTGTAATCTGTTCTAGAAAAACGATGTGATTTTGGATATTTGTGGAGTTAGGTGGTCGGCGAGTGTTTTTTTATTTGTTAAGTGGTCCTTGGTATGAAAAAGTTTGAGAAACACTGCCGTAGACTCTTGTGTGAAATAAAAACGAAAAATGTAACTATACAAACCAGGCAAATATCAGAGCAATGCAAAGCAAATGTAACATTTGTGCACACTTATCGGGTTATTGCTCTTCAGAAACGGTTTCAGCTTGTTTTCCAAGTTGTTATCCATAATTGCACAAATACATGTTAATTCAACATGACACATACACATTGCACAGTGTGTGTGCTTTTCTTTTGTCTTCAAGTTATGTGTATGTGTGTATTTTCCTGCCCTATCAAATCAAGTTTTATTTATATAGCACATTTATAAACGATTTTTGGTCGAGCCAAAGTGCTGTAGTGTACATATAATAAAAATAGCCTACAGTAGAGACACTTTACAGCAAATACAACAGCACAGATTGTTCAGAATATCAGTATGAGAAAAACGACACCCTCTATCCTTAGACCCTCTATCCTTAGACCCTCACATCGTACCAGGAAAGACTTCCAGAGAAAACCCACAGTTTAAGGGGGAAAAATGGGAGAAACCTCAGGGAGAGCAACAGAGGAGGGATCCCTCTCCCAGGACGGACAGACGTGCAATAGATGCCGTGTGTACATCGAAGAGATAATACATTTGACAGCATATAGACCGAATGTTAGGAAATGCATGTGTCTGTAATAAGAAGATGAATCCACGAGGATGTCAGCTACAATCCTGTGGAAGCCATCAGGGAAGCAGCATGGCGAGACCCAAGGCAGGACCGCAGAGACAGGTTCAGCCACGACCCGAAGTCCACAACTTAATCCAGAACTCAGGATAGAGGATCCAGGACACAGGACTACAGCAAGAGGATCAGCCTCGACTCCGGATCCCGGCGTAGATATAGATACAAAACAAGAAGAAAGATTTGGCTGGGTTCATCGGAGCAAGAGAAAACACAGACACAGACAGAGAGGGGAAAGGTCATTGGATAAAAGTTATTCTTGATAACCCTCTAGAAAGATCTCATGAACTTCCCCACTCAATCTATCAGGACCCGAGCAGTTCTATTAGATATATGATAAGAAACAGAGAGAGGGAGCACAACAACCTATCTCTTCGTCAGATGAACAAACAAAGTATGGAGTGTGTGTGAACTGAATGGGTGACATCTGAAATTGTAGTACATGGTTGGTGTTCCTGATTGTCATTGTTACAAATGTCATTAGAAAGACATCAATGAACAAGATAAATCGTTTTTTACACAAACATGCGCAAAATTACACTTTAAATCTCACAAATACCTTACTCACAGCAACATTTATATGTGACTTCATGTCTGGCATCATTAAGGATGACACTCACGTTTTTAAAAGGAAAGTTAATTTGGCACAATAGACTTCTTTATCGTCTCATTGGTTTAAATGCATGCTTCATTTAAAACATGGAAACTTGTTAGCTAATGTTTGAGTCAGATGTCTGAAACTGGCCATGCTGTGTGAACAAGTCACTCTGGAGGCAACACTTATGTAGAATAACGTGTTGGAGAAAAACTCAGCAGGTAAGGACAGGAGGTGTTTCCATCACTCAGCGGTCTCCATGACATCATAACGGTGTTGCTATGTGATGCTGAACAGACCCCCTGATCTGTGGCCATACAAATCTGTCGGAATATTTCCAACCCCCTAAAAAACACATACATACACACACACACACGCACGCACGCACACACACACACACACACACATACCGACACCATGCTGGGACGTTCCAAAGAAGCAGTAAAACTGTCCTATTTATTTTCTTAAAGCTTTTAATATATATGTAATACGCATCACTGTATTCTCAAATGTAACTTTTCATATTTACATGTTCAGTTAATTCTGTAAATATGTGTTATGCAAGTCAAATAAAACCCTAATTATACAATGTACAATCACAGGAAGTTTTTTAAAAGAGTGTAAATCACGTACCAGTGGAGAAGTCTGAAATCAACCCTGAGCTGGTCAAATGTTCATAAACAATGTTCATTGAGCATACACATACAATAGTGATTTGGATAGATTTATAGATCAAAAGGGATTTTGATAATAATGTCATCCTGTCAATAAGGGAAAGTTTAGCTCCTTTTTCCACAAACATTGTTGCCTTGAAATGCTTTTGTTCAGTTTCTTTACTTGTTGGCAAAAATGTGTCTGAATATTTTAACCTGAAAAATGCTCTAGGATCAGGGAACCTTTTTCTTCTATAACCCTCACCTGTTAGAAGTATTTCATTCGTAATCTTTTGGATCAAAGCATTATACATTTGTATACCCTTTTCTTTATTTTCATTACACTTTTTTTCCTACCATCTCCTAATAGTTATTGTTTTTCTACTACTGTCAGTTGTGGGAACTTTAACACAGAAAAAAAAAGTTTGAAGCTCAGGTTGTCACACATCAACTAATTTCCTTCACTTCTCTATTGTCTATCAACCTCATAATGTTGAGTAGGATACTGGGAATAGACCAAAGCTTACTCCCAGTGGGCAAACATAGGTCCCAGTTCTTATTGGGAAAAGCAGCAGTCCTCCACGGCCTTTGGCATGTCTGGCTCCTGTCGCTGTGGAAACAAGCTGGGCTTATTTGAAAGACCAGCTCTCATCGGGGGAGAAAGTGACACGGCCATGTCAAAATCACCAGTCCAATGAGAAAAGGTCAAAGAGCGGAAAAGATCCAAAGAGCCAGTGATGGAGTGGACAATTAGGATGCGAATTACAAGAACCACAGATGAGCTGGCTGTAATAAAATGAGTGTGGCAGGAGATGCAAGACTGGGATGGAAATGGCACTTATAAAGAAAAACTGAAGAGTAGCCACTCAGAGGAGCAGCTTATGGTGAGGTATTCACTGGCTTTGGAGCCAAGGAAAACCTCTTTGACTCGTTCTGTTACTGTCCATTTAAAGCAGACCACAACTTTTGGGCCGCAACTTTTTTTTGATATATAATGTATATTTGAAACTTGGGAACTTTTGTACTTCTGACAGGTTGCTTTAGATATTCCTCATGAAATACCCGCCTTCCTGTGTCACATTCCGACTTTTGTGTCGTTATGGAGATTTCTTTCTTTTTTTTGCCTTTTTTCTGTGTCAGATATCTGACTAAATATGTTGCACTAATGTACGAAGAACAAGAATGTTCCTATTAATACCAGCAGGAGTGGGGTGTGCACACCAGTGAGTTAACTGGAAGGTGGCAGAAATACTTCACATACTTGTAAAAAGAGCAAAAAAAGCAGTGTGTCTGAATACATGTAAATACAAATGTTTCAATATCACATTATTTTGTAGACAGTGTGACAGATTAATTAGTGCACTGGTACTTTAGTGTATCTGTAAGTGTATATTTTCAACAGGACATATTTCAAAAATAAATATGTGACTCTTTGTGTGTCTCCCCCTTCTATTCTGTCAGATGAACTTTAATGTAGAGCCAAAATTGAAATCTACACACATTTCAAAGTGTCCTTCTCAGATACAATCGTGTTGTTTAACCTTACAACAGTAATGTACACAACCCCTAACATGTTTACTAAAATAACTAGTAAACATTAAGAGTTCAATCAATCCTACCACAATCTATTAACCAGCCCATTTATTCCAAATTGAAGCAGAAAAATACATTTAAAACTTTCAGGTGTATGTCTGCCTGTGACAATACATAGAGTGGATGACACAATGACATACAGTATAAGCGCAACCGACTCCAAATACTGGTCACAAGTCAGTGCAGCTCCAATGTAAATCCAGCAGAGGGAGACAAACATCCTACTTTGGCAAATGAGGTTCTCAAGAAGTGTTAAACCGACACTATACCAATCTTTGATCGACATAGTTAGTAATATACATGAAATGCAGATCCCTCACTCACCTCGTCTTGTCTTCCTTCCATACAGGCCTTGGCCATGCCTCCCCTCCCTTTCTTTCTGACACTGCTACAGCTCGCAATACTTACTTGTATGACTGCTGGGGCATACTATGGACACAAGCAACACCCTCAGCAATACCAGCCGGTGCAACACCACCAACAAATGGGCAAAGAAGGCTTTCCCCAACAACAGTACCTTGGCAAAGAGGTGCCGTATATGCAGTATCCCCACTACAGGAAGGAGATTCCCCAGATGCCCATGCACAAGGGCAAAGGCAATGCTCATAAAGGAGACGGCTATAATGGGGGCCAAGACAAAGGTGAGAAAATCAAAAGTAACCAACAAACTTCCAAAAATATAAATCAGTCTCATCTTGGACAAATGTGACACTACCTGTCAATGAACATTAAAAAAAAAAAACATGTTTGTTTTTATTGAACCATTGTTGTGTTTTTCTATTTCAACTGAGTGTCCATGTCATGGTCATGTATTCCCTGGTTTAACAATCAAAGCATTGCCTATATATTATCAAATCAATAATTTCCTGTTGAATATTTATCCAGGTCAGACAATCCCTAGTGGCGCTGAGGGGATTCCCCAAGGAGAGCCTGGCCCAGCCGGGCCACCTGGAGCTGAGGGACCCGCAGGACCTCCTGGACCTTCAGGGAATGGACAGCCCGGACCCGAGGGACGACCAGGACCACTAGGTCCACCAGGGGGGCCTGGAATTGGAAAACCAGGTTTGCCAGGACTTGCAGGCAAGCCAGGAGGAAGTGGTGAGCCTGGACCACAAGGAGAAATGGGCCCTAGGGGTGAGGAAGGGCCAGCTGGGCAGACAGGGCCTCAGGGTCCCCCAGGATCACCTGGACTGCCAGGAATAGGTAAACCAGGGGGACAGGGATTACCTGGCCAACCAGGTCTCAAGGGAGAGCCAGGTCACAAAGGGTTGCCAGGACTACCAGGATTACCGGGACCCAAAGGAGACAAAGGGATAGGCCAGCCAGGACAACCTGGTCACAAAGGGCTCCCAGGGACCCAAGGACCTGCTGGCCCAAGAGGGCTGCCTGGTTTTGGAAAACCTGGTTTGAATGGGGCACCAGGGCCACTCGGACCATCAGGAGATAAAGGTCATCCTGGGAAGCTAGGACCAGCTGGGCCACCTGGGGAAGGAGGACAGCCTGGTCCACCAGGTCTACCGGGTCAGGGAAAACCAGGTCAAAATGGCCTGCCAGGACAGCCTGGCATGCCAGGTGAGAAAGGTCATCCAGGACCACCAGGTCTGCCAGGAAAGCCAGGACTTCCTGGATTTGGTAAACCAGGGCTCCTAGGACCAAAAGGTGATAAAGGTATGGGTGGACAACCTGGACCTTCAGGACCAAAAGGAGATAAAGGCTACGGGGGCCTGCCTGGTATGCTTGGACGACCTGGACCAAATGGTCCACCAGGTCCTCCTGGCCCTCTGGGAACCCCAGGTGGTTTAGGTGCACCTGGTCCTAAAGGAGATTGTGGAGAAGTAGGACCTAACGGGCTTGGAGGAGACCAGGGTAACCCTGGTGCCTCTGGGATACCTGGTAAGGATGGTCTGCCTGGAGATCGTGGAGAGCCAGGACCAAGAGGTCCACCAGGACCGGGTGGAACGAAAGGAGATGGAGGGCATAAAGGTCTACCTGGTAACCCTGGATCTCCAGGACTTCCCGGGCCAAAAGGACAAGGTGGATTACCTGGTGCAGTGGGACCTCAAGGTCCTAAAGGAATCCCTGGAATGGATGGCACTGCAGGACCAATTGGGCCTTCTGGTCTCCCAGGTTCAAAAGGAGATGGCGGTGTTCCTGGTCCACCAGGCATTGCAGGTGAGGGAAATTCAGGTCTTCCTGGTCCCATAGGACCCCAAGGGAAAGAGGGACCATCAGGGCCAGCTGGACAACGTGGTCAGCCTGGCCTCCCTGGACCACCAGGCCCAACTGGTGCATCGGGTCTGTCCCCTGAGTTCGCTGGAGTGCTCTCTCAAATGGGCCCTGAACTAGATGGTGTTAAGACTGGCGGCTATGGAAAGAAGGGAAAGTATGGAGGCAACGGGGCAGAAGCAATGGGGGCCAGTGGGCTGGAAATGCCAGCGTTCACAGCTGTAATAACCACTCCCTTTCCACCTGTGGGCACTCCAGTCGTCTTTGACAAGCTCTTGTACAATGGTCGCCAAAACTACAACCCGGAAACAGGAATCTTCACCTGTGACATGCCCGGCATTTATTACTTTGCCTACCACGTTCATTGCAAAGGAGCTAATGTCTGGGTGGCTTTGATGAGGAACAATGAGCCAGTGATGTATACATATGATGAATACAAAAAGGGTTTCTTAGATCAAGCATCAGGAAGTGCAGTACTACCTCTACAACAGGGGGACACTGTGTATATTCAGCTGCCCTCAGATCAGGCCTCAGGACTTTATGCTGGACAGTATGTGCACTCCTCATTCTCTGGATATTTGTTATATCCAATGTGAAGCCACAAACTACAGAGATAGAGATCTTCTATGAGATCAAAGTGGGAGCCTATTTTTTATAATATAAACATTATTATAAACCACCAAAGACTTAGCAGTCTTATATAATGGTAAATCAACAACATATTGATCTCATCAGCAGAGATTTGAGGACAAATCAGAAGCCTGAAGGCTTGTATGTGCAACAGCTGTTATACTTTATAGCCTTATAGCAACATAATTTGGAGAATAATGTGTCTTTCTTTTACAGCTTTGAAAATATAATAGAATATATAAAAAGGCATTAAAAGAAGAGACAAAAAACGATTTGCATTTTGTACAAACATATGAAAGGGAAGAAGGGTACATGTGAAGTGTATGCAAAATAAAACAAAAAAAACAATCCTAGTTACGCAAAGCCACATTTTGTTCCTGCACCTCTTCAAAATTGGCAGCTACCCATTGTGGTGAAGAATGTGAACATATTTCAAAACATGATGGTTTATTCATTACAGTACAACATTTAAAGCATGCATGCATTCATTATAAATATAAATGTATGATAATTGCAAGCATCTGAAATGATTTATAGGAAAGTAAAGTGTTTACATTAAAGCATTTTGTATAGGTTTTGGAGGTAAACACATGTGTGGTCATAACCAGCAAACTAATCAGTATTAGGAGACGGTTTATTGTATACACACTAATTCAGATTTTTCATGGACCAATCTCTTAATCCCCCATGTGGATTACCAACAATAATTACATTTACAAATTACAATGTGGGAGCAACCTATATGACTTGTGTAAACCTCAGCATAATAGGGCCAACTGGTATTGGTGGTGAATTATTTTATGGCAAAAAATGTGCTCTTGTATGAGCACAAAAAATGAGGGAGTCAAAATAAAAAACATCACACCCGTGATATATGTGGCTGACTGACAATTGCTCCCATGAGTGAGATTCAATAGGTAAGAATGTAATATTGATCTTATGTTTTAGTTTTTACGTACAGGTTTATGGGTGTAAAGAAAAAAAATGTGTGTGCAAAAGTGCAAAGGTCAAACTAACATACCATATTGCCCTGGCCTATGAAAACCACTCCACACACTATATATTAAAGACGACAAAAAACAGTATATGGCTTATCTGTGTCGTTCGGTTATCATCATGATCAAATAACTCTGCATTTAGGTTTCTTTCAGAGCGAAATCATGTTGGGAATAAATTCAAATGAAATATATTCTTACTTACTCTTTTTATTTAAAATTAAACTGATTGTATTTTCTAACTGTTTTGTAAGATTAATCATTGTTTAGTTGTAACAGCATCCTTGGTGAGCTTCATTTGGTACGACTTTCTGCCAGGTTTAAAGACAATACAAATACATTTTTATCACAATTAACTCAAAGCAAGTATTGAATGTCGCAGCAATTCATAAGAATGGTTATGTCAATAATTTATTATTTAATCTGCCGATCCCTTGCATGCTATGACAAGGACAAAAAGCATGACAACTTTTAAAGGAAAACTCAATGTATATTTCTTATTTTATCACAGTGCTAATATTGTCATTGTAACCAAAGATTTAATGTCTTAATTTTTCACTTTTGTTATCGCGTGTTTTGTTACCATGTTGTTTTTCTAAATAAAAAATGTTTAAATAAAAAGAATATATGGTTGAAATGTTTTTGCTCACTGTAAGAAGCAACAAGTAACTAAACATTTCAAATGAATGTAGTGGAGTAAAATGTACAACTTTTGCCACAAAAATGTATGAAGTAAAAGTATAAAGTAGCATAATATGAAAATACCCAAGTATACCACTTTTTTTTTTGTTGTAAATGTAGTTTGTTACCAATTAAAATGTTACTCAAATAAATTACAAAAGTATTAGCATCAAAATAGTAAAGTACCACATGTAAAAATACTCATTATGCCGATTGGACCATTCCATAATAATATACATTATATGTTTTGATTATTATTATTGATTCATTAATGTGTTTATCAAAGCTGGTAAAGGTGCTAGTTAAGTACGCGATTTACGTCTAAGATGTAGTGGAGTAGAATAACTAAGTAGCACAAATTGAAATATTCAGGTAAAGTACAAGTAACTCAAAAGTGTACTAATGTACAGTAGGCCTACTTATGTAATGTAAATCTACTTAGTTACTTTCCATTACTGATCATGGTAACAGCTGTGAGACGAGATGCTGATGCTGCGGGGGGAGTTAATCGACTACAGCGCATGCGCAGTGGGGTTTGCAACATCTGTCACCACATCTTTTGTTAGTACAGATTCATTCAACGAGCTCTTCCAAACCTTCCGGAAATACGCAGCAGTAAGGGTAAGCATCGTTAGCTTTTAAGATTTGAAATGGTGTCACACTGTGTTGTTTTTGCTAAATTTAGAAACATGCCAGTCGTAAGCTACAAAACGTAACTAGATCTATTTAAAGGTTATGCTGAATTAGGTTAGCTAGCAACAACAGCTAACACGCTAGCCTGCTTTGATATAACAGCCCAACTAATCTGCCTCTAATTACTCTACTCCACTATTTTTTTAATAGCTAGTAGCACTTTGTTATTAGAAAAGCAGATCGGTCTCACGTACTATGGTTGATTTTATGTCATTGCTAACGTGATTTTCTCTTCTGATAGCATCGTGTCTGTGTTGTAACACCTGCCATTTAATCCAGTCTCATTATGTGGTTAAAATGAGCAGGCTAACATTGTAAAATGTTAGGTTTGGGTCTAAAGCAAATACTGGAATCATTAAATAGTCAAATAAACTATTTTGATAATTGGTCGTTTGGGCCGAGTCATTTTCAAGCCAACGTCTAATCCAGCTTCCTGTTGTGAGGATTTGCAGATGTATTGATATAAATTATATACATTTTAATATCTTCAAAATATATTGGCTTTGGGCTGCTGTAAAAAAACAAGCACCTTGTAGATATCACTTTGTAATTTATGAGATTGTCATGGGCTTTTTCATATCGTTTTCAAACATAATATAGAACAAATAATAAAAAATGATTGTTGGTTTAGGTCTGTCAAGTGTTGGTTGCTGAAATAAAATGTGTTTTGTCTTTAGGTTTGCCTCAACATGACATCACGTGCTGGTCTCAGACCAGGTGGCACCAATGGAAGTGAATTCAAGTACAAAGAGAGGGTGTCGGTCCCACAATACCAGATGAGGCAAGTACCTGTCATGCATTTCTGATAGTGGCAGTAACAACAAGTATGGCTCACACCTTGTTTATCTGTTATCGGTTTTACAGTGCTCCCATGAAGTCAGAGGTGCGGAAGCTAAACCTGGTCCATTTCCTGCTCTGGCTGCTGGTGGCGGCACAAGTGACTGTCAGCCACTTCAACCTGGTGTCCCATGACATAGTGTGCATGCCGTACCAGTGGGAGTACCCCTACCTGCTCAGCCTCCTGCCACTGTTCTGCAGTGCCCTATCCCTTCCAAAGAACAATATAAGTTACCTGGTCTTATCCATGATCAGCGCAGGGCTGTTCTCTGTGGCACCACTCATTTACGGTGGAATGGAGATGTTTCCTGTGGCGCAGCAGCTCTACCGCCATGGAAAGGCCTACCGTTTCATTTTTGGCTTCTCTGCAGTGACTGTTATGTATCTCATCATGGTGGTTGCTGTTCAAGTACACGGCTGGCAGTTATATTACATGAAGAAGCTGTTAGACTCTTGGTTTGACTCCACTCAGGAAAAGAAGAAGAAGTAATCGAGTGAAAAAGCTGTGACTGGGAAAAAACTGTGTTTTTAACTTAATTTATGAATCTTATTTAAGTCTATTTATTATTAATTAATTTCATGAAACAACATACATTAGAAACCAGTTTCTTCTGTACAGGAACCTGGCTTATTTATTATTTGTTAAAACTTGTTTTGTTTTTGTTCATCATAATTTATTTTGAGTGGCATCAAAGCAACATCCATAAACATGGTATACCATCTACTTTTCCCCCTTCATCACCAGCTTGAATCTAAACTAATAAATTGGTCAATTAGGAAAAGGAATGTTAAGTAATCTCTCTAAAAATTATGTGAAATGAATTCAAGAATTGCAACTGGGAGTGAGACACTTTTTGTATACCATTTACAGAGCCAGGGCTGTGTACAAACACCAGATTTGTTTTCAGCACACACTGAATATATATTTCTAGCAAGGAGGAGGTTTTTGCTGAATTTGACAAAAATATATTGGATTAGAATTTCTGACCCTACCTACCTAAAGGAACTATGTTTATTGCTGCAGATGTGCTGATGCTGTTTCTTCTGTAAGTCTACCTCTCATATTACCTCCTTTCCAGAATGCATTTCAGCTATTAAAACATAGAGATGGTGATAAGAATAGCTGCCTGTACTGATATATGTTCATGTTTTCTCATTCAGCATCAGAAAGACAGCTCATTACTCCTGTGTTTCGGAATAAAATATGCATTATAAAGCGTGTTACTGGATCTCTTTTTCAAGAAATGTCTCCTTAACACACATTCAGTGTATTATTGAGGATGTTGAGAGCATCTCCACAGAAGTGTGTGTGATGGTTTGCTGCAAACACTAAACCAGTGTTATTTTTTATTACATTTCTTTGTGCACGTTATTTTTCAGAACATGTAAAAGTTATACTTTTAAAAAGTGGTGGGTACAAAATTGGCCTTTTCAAAAAGTGGTGGGGACATGTCCCCAGCGTCCCCAGTGAAAATGACACCTTTGTAGGCTACTTAAGTACTGTACTTGAGTGATGTACTTAGTTACTTTACACCAGTGGTATAACACTTAAAACTAAGAAGACTTTAGTTACACCAGGAGTAACATTAACAAGCTACCCTGCAGCATACTAAGTAATTAAAACTAGCTGCACCTTTACCATAAATACATTAATGCATCAATCATTATAATCAAAATATATAATTTTGAATTGAGTACATTTGCATAATGAGTACTTTATGTTGTTAGCCTACTTTAAGTATATTTTGATGCTAATACTTTTGTACTTTTACATCTGTAACATTTTGGACTTTTACATCTGTAACAGAGTATTCCTACACTATGGTACTTCCACTTTTACTTAAGAACAAGATCTGAGTACTTCTCCCAGCTCTGCTTTACAGCACTGAACATATTTACAATTAGGTGATTCAATCACAGGCACAGTATCTGGTCACAACGCACTTTGATCCGATCATCTGGGCATGCGCACGATGAATGCCACGTACTGGTTGACGTTGACAGTCTTGGAGGCTTGGACACTTCCTGATGCTGGTACCCGGGTCTAGCTAGGCTAGCTAAAATATATTAATTTCACGGTTTAGGAAAACCTGTGAAACACAGCGCGGCCAAGTCGTCTGATTCAGGTAAAATACCTTCTTGTGTTTATGGTTCAGGCATGTTATGAAGTAGTTTAAACCACACCGCAGTTCCCATCCTTTCTCTGTTTGAGTGGTCTGTTGCTAGCAAGCTAGCTATGTGGTTAGCTTGCTAGCTAGCAACTACTAATGTTAATTTAGCTACGCAGCGAGCTAAAGCTTATGCATCTCGCCAAAACAGGTGCCGAGTCTTATTCATAGGAAGTTACATACGAAAATAACTGACACTGGCTTTTTTTTCTATTCTTATGAAAGACAAAGTTGTTATTTTACTTTGTTGAAAATATGCCGGTTTACCTAACGTTAGCTCAGAGTGCCATTTAAAGGTAGCAAGTTACCCAGGAAACAGCTTGATGCCGACCGATTACTAGAAAGTGAAAGTAATTATAGTTATTTTACTGCAAAGAAATGAAATATTAAATATACTATTGCTTTTAACTCCGCATTTACAGTTGTTAATGACACCATTGACAGGGCAGTGATGAAACGGCCTAGTTAGCAGTCACTGGTTATGTTTATGGGCCACTGACAGATGACTCTGCGAATGAGCGTCTGTTACCATCAGCTTTAGCCGCACTTCAGTGACCATTTTTACGTCTAAATCAGATCTAAAGTTACCAAACGTTGTCATCAACATTTGGTATAGTCACTTTTGGTAGAAACCAGTTTGTCGTTCCCCATTTAACATAACTGTATGCTAAATGTTAGCTACCACACAATCCCTAGCATCCGGCTAATTATTCATCTGGCTAGCAGAGTGAAAGCCGTAGCATCTCTGGAATTAAATTCACTGTTTATTGTCCAGCCTTGAACATAAGTACCAAACGTCATAGTAAATCCAACTGCTCACTACATATCAGTTGTGGAAGAAGTACTCAGATTTTCAAGTAAAATAAGCAATAATACAGGAATCAAGAATAAAGGTGCTCCTAATCATCTATATAGTATACAGTAGCTAGGTTACTTATATGATTATGAATGTGTTTTTATCATAGCTGGTACATTTGGAGCTTATAACTGTATACTGCTGCTGGATATCCTAACCTATAAATATAACTTATAAATCATTTAATGTATATTTATATTTTGTATAAGCTAATAGTCTAAATCTAAAAAGTAACTAGTAACTAAAGCTGTCAAATAAATGTAGTGGACTAAAAGGTACAATATTGGCTTCTAAAATGCAGTGGAGTAGAAGTATAAAAGTATCATATACTGTAAATACTCAGGTGAGGTAAAAGTACTTCAAAATTGTACTTGAGTAAATGCACTTTGTTATTATCCACCACTGCTACACACGATCACTGAGACGTTCATTGATCACAAGCTGTTTAGGCTCGACTTTAGCTGAATGGGAAACTGCATATGTTGGATTGCATAACAAACTTAATCTGTGTGTTTCACTTATTTTGCTTGTAAATGATAAAATTATGCTTTTCGAAAAGATCCAATACTCATAGTTGAAAGCTGTGATTATCTTATCAAACTGGTTAATATTTTGGGTCAAAGTCTGTAATATCATACAGTTATCTTTGCCACCTCACAGGGTGATGTTTGACCCTTAGACCCTGCAGTACAGGGACACTGTGTGATGTTGTTACTGCATATGAATACTCTTGATTGGATTCAATTACGTATAAACAGACTTTAGAAATCACATCACTGCCCATTAGGGAGATAGACGGTTTGTTAAAGATTGAGTTAGACTATTACAATTAAATGTTTAGTAGACAGAAGTTCTCTTTCTCCCTTGATCTCTGTTCAGAGAGATAAGACCACAAATAGGATCTGCTCATTTGAACATGATTCCATATCCCTTGTTAATGTGACAATCGCCTTTTAAATAGTAACCACCAAGAAACCACTTTCAGCAACCACTTTGCCGACCCTGATAACACTGACCTAGTGTTTTCTAAGCCCTCTAGTTGAACATAATGATCATTCTGATGTTATTTTATTTCGTGAGATCAGAGTGAGTCATTCTTTTACTCATAATCCTGCAGTTCTAGTGGGGTTCAGCATTACACTATTGTCCGTTAACACTGATGCTGTTGATGACTTTAGTTTTTGGTAACCTCCAATCGACTTTATGAATAAAAACCCTACTTCTTTAATAGACAACAAATAATCAAAGTCAGTCCAACTTAGCTGTTCCCAAAATGTCATACTCGGTTCCATTAAGCATTAAGAAAGTAGACAAGACGCTAGGACATCAGGCTTGTTGTTTAGTAAGTTGTCTACCTTTCCTCTGACCCTGTAGTGGTGGGAGCAGAAGAGGTCGGACGGCACCATGAACGGCCAGCTGGACCTAAGCGGGAAGCTGATCATTAAAGCCCAGTTGGGCGATGACATCAGACGCATCCCAATCCACAACGAAGACATTACATACGACGAGCTAGTGCTGATGATGCAACGTGTCTTCAGGGGAAAGCTGCAGAGTAACGACGAGGTTACCATCAAATACAAGGATGAAGGTGAGTCAGGACATCCAGGGCCCTTTATCCTCATTGGTCAGAAGTGTGATTGTTGACGTTTTCCTCTTATTTTTAAAACCAAGTTTATGTGACTGTTACTGATAACTTGACAACATAATCTTTATTTTTGACAGAGATAATCATCTTTTCTTTCATTTCCCTCTTTCTAGATGATGACCTCATCACCATTTTTGACAGCTCCGACCTCTCCTTCGCCATCCAGTGCAGTAGAATACTCAAACTGACTTTGTTTGGTAAGATATTAAAGCATTTTCTCTTACGGATCAAAAGACATCCGCCCCCGTGTTGTGTGTGAACTTTTCCTTAAGGAATCGAAACTTCAAGCCTCTGGATTCCTTAAATCATGTGAAACCGTAATAATGATCAATTGTAGACCAAGATGTCTTTAATCAGCTGTTACCTCAACCAGTCACTGGAGGGCAGTCCAGCTTATCTTTCAAACAACAAACTAGGGCTGTGCAATTAATCGTATTTTAATCGCGATTACGATTATGGCTTGCGACGATTATGAAAACAGCATAAATGACAAAATACGATTATTTAGCTAGGTGCGCTTTCGCCCCTCCCTAAAAGCCCACTCGGCCACCTGGGAGTGACATGTGTTGTGAGTGTTCAGCGCGAGTGAAGATGTCAGAACAAGAGCAGCAACTCGTTAAAAAGAAGGATAAAACTATTTCCACTATTTGCAAGTACTTTGCCATTACGTTTCACATCGCTAAAGATATGTGCCCAGTTAGCACTGTTAGCAACCAGGGCTTTAAGCAACTTGTCAACACGTTGGACAAGCGTTACGCGATGCCGTCTCGGTATTATTTCAGCAGGTCTGCGCTGCCTGCACTATATGACACATGCCGTGGGGAAGTTGAGAGAGATGTGGCTTCAGCTGACTACTTTGCTACCACAACGGACCTATGGTCTAGCCCAGGGGTGCCCAACCAGTCGATCGCGAGATGAGTCTAAAAATAGAACAACAATAATCTGTTTTATCGTTAATGTCCTGTAACATAATCTTCCTGTGCCAGAATAATGCCCTTGAACGCATCAAAGCTTTGTGATTGGCCGGCGTCACTCCATGTGTCGGGGCGTGGCTGAGGGTCTTCAGTCCAGGTGGCAATATTGTCACCTGCCTGCGCTCATCTCTGAAACCAGACCATGTCAACAGGCTGGTGTTTCTGGCAAAAAATCTTTAAGAGATGACATGAGCAGCCCTACCAGCATTTGCCATGGTGGCCTAAACATTTTTATTTGGTCTTAAATTGTGGTTCAACATTTATTTCCTGTTACTTCTGGACCATGACGGTTGGCCAGCCTTCAACGTTTAACTGAGTGGAATATGTTGAATATGTTTTACCAAAATGTTGGCTATATGTTAAGTTGTTTTCAGTATGTTGTGACAGTTGTTTTCACAAAAGCCTTTTGTCCAGTTCCTTACTGACATTTTAGATATGCACCAGGCCACCTGACTCGGGCATGAGAACAATTAATAATATTTACAAACAACTGCTTAGCTCCGCCCCTAACATGTCAGGCTAACGGCCGTCCACACACAGGCATGTACAGTGTTTCCCACAGAATTTGATTCCCCCCCAGAGTAACTGAGGGCTAAGTGCCTTACTGAAGGTGAAGTATATTCCACCCATTTATTTAAGCTATTTCAACTTATCCGTAGGGTCGCAGGTGGCTGAAGCACATCCCAATTATACTGATCAAACAAGCCATCTGGGACTGTTTTCTTTCAATCCATTCTCTTCAATACTGGCCAACTTCAGGCCATAATTACTTCTTCATCTGATTCTGTAAATGACAAAAAACAACATGTTGTTTTCCCTGATTATGTCTCTCGGCTCCCATTTCTATATTACATGTGTTTGTATTCATGTTCATGAATTACTCTATTTCCTGTGAGTCATTTTAAAAGCAGGATTATTTCCCCAGTGTTTGACTTTTGGATAGCCTAGAATCTGATTATGTTCCTTCCTGCACGGAAATATTGTGGTAGAGAATAACCAGCAGAGGAATATAGGCAGGAAAGTAACATTTTAAGATAACGATTCAACAGAATATTGTTTCAGCTACGGAAAAAAAGACTTCAAAGTCATAGCACACCATGTACTTGCTTCTTACAAACGTTATAATGTTGACTCATTTTTAAACTCAAAAGTTAAAAATATCTACTCAGGGATATAATGGCAACATGATGTTGTTTCCTATCCTCTGCTTCCCGTCAGTTTGTTCTCCTGTAATTGCAATTATAAGCGGTTAATCTGCAAGATTTCAGCTTTTATTTCAAAAACAAACATGCATAATGGGACGTGTCGAAATGCAAAACAAGCAAGAGTAGTCGGTCTTGTGGCAGCCTGTGTCTCAACAGAGGAACTCATGACCCACTGCATCCCTGTTCAGCATTATCCTCTCATAGCACAGACACTTACGTGAGAAAAGAATGTCCGGCAGTCACTAATCTCAAAATCATTCTTGGACATTACACTCCCCAGTCACTTTTAGAGTGGGGATAATACAAATTTGGAAAATATTGAATGACTTACGTGGTGCAGGTCACAACGTGTCAAAGATTGTGAAGGCCTTTTTCCTGTGTTGAGAGCAGATTGGAAATGGAATAATTGACCTATTGGTTAGATAGCGTCATTTCAATTCATTAAGTTAGCATGAAAACCAAGCTCTTTTGTTTAGCTGGTAATAATAAAGTTCTCCGTCAGCCTGGCTGCTTTTGCAAATGGCTTTGTGGTTTTAACCATGTGACCGATAGATGATCAGTAATGCCAAGTATTCACAGTGTGTAGTCAGATTTGCAACTAGTCATCATTCATAATTGCCACATACTCGGTGTGGAATGAACTGCCTTTCCAGCTGACCAATGAACTGGATAATTATGAGTTATTTTGAATTTGAAAATGTTACTGTAATAAATAGTTTTTACTGAAGATCCTATTTTACAGTTTGACTTTCAGCCCAACTGTTAATCATAATGTATAGTGAAATGTATCCATCTCAAAGATCAAACATATCAAATCAATAAGTCATGGCTATAACTCAGATCCTGAATACTTTACTCCAAGTGGGAAATGATGGTATCTAATGAGATCAGACGTGAGACAACGATAAGGAGAATAAAGATATGAACTGGGGATTGTTGTCCTCTGTAAAAGCCATCAGGAATCAATCACTTTCCTTGAGGTCTTACACACAGATGGATTTGACTGTGCGGACATGGAGAAATGTTTGGCTTTGCTTAATCTCATGTTTGACTTTGCTCACTGCTTTCCTTTTCCTTTATCTCCCGTTATCTGCAGTGAACGGTCAGCCGCGGCCTTTGGAGTCTAGTCAAGTGAAGTATCTGCGCAGGGAGCTCATTGAGCTCAGGAATAAAGTCAACAACCTCCTGGACAGCCTGGAGCCCCCAACAGAGCCGGGCCTGGCTGCTGCAGCACCGGACAGTGGTAACCACCCCTCCTACACACACACACTTTAGAGGTAGACCAACAAGTCAACCTTTATTAGATTATATCGGTGTATATGTTGGCCTTTAGAAGTTGCAGTGCAGAAATGGTTCTGTGTCATCATTACATAGTTTGTCCACCAGAGAGCACCGACAGATTGATTTTTCATTTGTTAAATGTCCTACTTGGTATGTATATGGGTCACAAATGTAAAGGATCCATATCCTTAGGTTTTGGGTTGGATTTGTTTAAACAGGATATCAGTATCAGCCTTATTAATAACAGCCTTTAGTATCACTGCTCCTAGTACTAGACTCCTGGTACTAGGACGGTGTGTGCTGTGTGCTCTGCATGTGTGACCATTAAAGAGGGGTTCATCCCTCCCAATACTATCAGCCTTGTAAGAAAACACTGTCTGTTTTACTATACAAATATGTTTACTTTGCAATTCTTGATTGATTTGTAGTCTTTCTGATGGTGTATTTTAATGGTCGTTACATGAAAACTCATAGCTTCTGAACAGTAATGTAAATCACAGAGCCACACTGTGCCGTCTAGGCTATAGTATATTTTCACATGCATAATCCAGGCAGTCTGATTTGTCTTTGGGTTTTATTTTTTAGATCACAAACCTTCAGTAAGGTCTGTTATCCCACTGATGGGGATCCCCCTTCCTGAACAAACCTTTGATCACATGCTTACTGCCAACATTTAAGATCCCACAGGCATACTGGTACCAGAGTGAGACTTGAGTTCATAAGGGTCTGCCATCGTGGAATCATTTAACAACTAGCTTTTGTTTAAATATGAACTGGTTTAGTCCAGTTTGATTGTGGGAATACAAACTTGCACACAAACGCACTAAGCAGAAAGACACCCTTTCCATGTGTTATCGTAACTGTTGTCTGAGAAACGTTGTGCTGCCATTTTTCATTTTGGTGAGCTGTTTCTTTTTAATAACATCTGAATAAGTTATTTGTCTGGAAACAGTAAATGGGGAGTGATCTGTAGCCTTTTCTGAGTCTAATGCAGGAGTGTAATCAAGGTCTTAATGAGGCTGTAGCACTCGTACCTTTAGTACTAAATATTCGTGTTCATGTTTTTTGTTAACTCAAATTATCTCAAAATGTTGCATACTGTACATGCATTGCCTTGTTGCCAAAATGTGTCTTAGACTCAGCTGGTTCCTAAAGGTCTGTGTTTCTAGATTCAGTGGACGGACGTGAAGGCAAACTGATGGCAGCAGAGCAGGCTGTGAAACACGCCACTCCAGTCAGCGCAGCCAGCATGTCGGCCTTCGACCCGTTAAAAAACCAGGACGAGGTCAGCAAGAATGTCATCTCCGCTTTTGGACTGAGTGAGGACCATGCCCAAGGTATTGCACCTGAGCAAACTGCATCAAATAGAAGACACTTGGCTTTGATACATTAATGTGTTTTGTTTCAGTGTATCGCTGTAATGTTTTTCCTCATCCTCGTCCGAGCAGCTCCCCCAGCGTCACTGTCACTAGAGGAGCGTTCAGGAACACCTGACAGCATCAACTCCTCCTCTGCAGCTCCTCAGCCGGCGGCGCCTCCCCAACCACAGGCTCCCTATCCTGGAGTGCAGCAGGGCCCCCCAGCTGCCTTGGATGGTGAGTCACAACCACACACAGCTACTGCCCCATGAAATCCAATATACCTGTGGGGGACTCTTCTGAAGCAATAGCAGTCAGGACTCGGAGAGATACGAGGAGAGCTGGAGCTTTGATGGCAAACACTGACGGTTTATTCGGAGCTTCGGCCGGAGAATTCACAAAACAAGTCACGGGCCACAGGATGACCACAGGGTTGAGATGCCACAATACATTCTGAAGAACTCTACCCCCGTGTATTTAGCTAGTTCAGAGAGAATAATCAACTTTGTGCATAAGATGGAATGATAACACCTCTATCAGCTGACGCCAGCAGGCAGGAACAGGGAGGAAGAACACTGAGAGCACAGCAGCCAAGGTTACAGGAGGCTGTGCTCAGTCAGGACAGTTTGAACTGATACACTGGGTCAAAGTTATGGACCTTGGAAATATTTCCCCAACAATACCCACATGCAATATTTAATAAATAGGTGAACACACAGGCAGCCTCGTGCACGGATAGCAGGGAGATTGACTGCCTTATCGGTGGTTAGGAATTACAATTTCAGGAAAAGAGAGCGCTTCCGCTCATCTCTCCCGTGTTATTCTCCAAAGTGAATGTAAACTTGAATAATGTACTTCATTTGAATGTAATAATTGTGTTGGTTGTTGTTTGTGGAAGCGCCAGTGAATGAGCCCCATTAACAGAGTTTTAAACATCACTTTAAATGGAAGATCCCCATAGGCCCCGCCCACCGATACTGATTCCGGCGATCGGCCCCAAAATTGCCGCTCGGAGCATCCCGAGATGTTAGCAAGGTCCATTCTGCTGTAGAAGCAGTTCATGGAATGAGACATGATGCTTGAGTCTCAACAGTCTTTAAACAAGACTAAGCATTGCTTTAGGGGTTTCCTTACTCCGGAGAAACCCCCCAGCTATCCCCTGGGTGTGATCTTTAATGTGGACGTTCTGGACCCAACCCTAAAGACTAGATGGAGATAAATGGAAATAGCATCAGGCAATAACAAACATGACTTATTTTACTTTACTCAGCACCACGCTGGGAAATGGTGTTCTGCGCCGATCACACATTTCCAATGTCTTCCAACCTTTATCTAATTTAACTTGAGGGAATTCTGGCCTGGTGTTCCTGTTGTTGCAGAGCAAGGCCCAGGCAGGTGCAGCCCCAGAGGTCACGCATATTGTATTTGTTTACCACAAAGAAGTGAGTGGATCGGATTGTTTTCAGATTGTGGTTTGGCATCGCTCTTTGAGGAGCCCACTGGAGCAAAGGAGAGGCCTTTCTGTTGCAGAGCTGTAGCTTGTTCTCAGAGCAGTCACGCTGCTGACTTGACAACACCTGCAACACTGGAGATTAGTGGACACACATGTGGTATCACTATCCCCATTTAACTGGTGGTTTGTGGTTTGGCTGGTTGATTAGCAGGGCCTCTCCACAGGGCTTTTACTCTTTAGTCGCTCCAGATGAAGACGTCTTCAGGTTAGCCAGCTGCTCTGAGTGTTCCCTCTATAACACCAGAACTAGGCTAAACAACATCTTTGTACACCTTTTGTGTAGCTGATTTTTGTCTCCCTAAATGTACATATGATTATTTTAATGAAAATATCAGCAGTTTCTTTATCAAATAGTCTCATATCTTTTCAATAGCTTCTATATTAATTGAGGTAATGGCCTAAAAATCAATGCTAAAATGTGCTTTGCCCTGAATGTATATCGGTTCAAACAAGCAAGACGGGAGGTAGGCTACTTGAGCTTATCTGATAGAGGTCAAGTAAAGTATGTAGGCAGCTAGAGGTAAGGTATTAAACAGGCTGACAGCCCGTAAGTGCAGTCTGAAGTTTCTTCTTTGCAAGCATTTACCCTGCTGTCGTGCAGAAAGCCTCGTCCCAGCTCCAGGAGAACTTTCTGTACCAAGTGAAAAGAGAATTACCCCACAGAGCTCACTAAAGCGTTGTTATTATACACGTTGGCCGCTCTTCCTAAATACCTTCTTGTAATCTTGTGGCAGGTTGTTAGACACATCTCCCAAACCCAACGTGGCAACGCATAGTTTGTCCTCTCCTTTCACTTCTTAATGTCTTTCTTACTTCCAAGGCTGCAGATGGTTGGCAAACAAAGACGTTAAAGTAGATCCTGCCAGCCCCTTCTCCCACTCGACCCTTTCCTCACAATATCACTGTTGCTCATTCGAGCTGCCTCCGGGCAAATCAGCCTTGATGCATTACAATTTATAAAACACATGAGATTGGCTGCCAAATGACTGTGTATGGTCTTTTCAAAGGTTACTTTCTACCACAGGAATGCTGCCAACAAGATCCTTAGGCAGATGGTAAAGATTTCGACCTATTGTCTATCCCTTGGCAATATGTGTGCCAGACATGAAGAAACTGTAAACACATGTGTTTGTAGCGGCGTCTGAGACTAAAGCTCGAGGCTCTTTATCAGATGGGCAGAAATGTGTTGTTTTTTTTAAATAAGAACTTGTTCTCCTGACTTTTTCTTCAGGCTTGTTTTAAAGGTCAGTAGAACTAGAGCCAAATACTTTTTTGTTCCAATGAACATAATTTTCCCAACTTGGGATTTGTCTCCTGTCGCCTTGGCTCCGTCTTCAGTGAGCCCCTCGCCGAGGCTCCGGCTTCAGTGAGCCCCTCGCCGAGGCTCCGTCTTCAGTGAGCCCCTCGCCGGGGCTCCGTCTTCAGTGAGCCCCTCGCCGGGGCTCCGTCTTCAGTGAGCCCCTCGCCGAGGCTCCGTCTTCAGTGAGACCCTCGCCTTGGCTCCGTCTTCAGTGAGCCCCTCGCCGGGGCTCCGTCTTCAGTGAGCCCCTCGCCGAGGCTCCGGCTTCAGTGAGCCCCTCGCCGAGGCTCCGTCTTCAGTGAGCCCCTCGCCGAGGCTCCGTCTTCAGTGAGCCCCTCGCCTTGGCTCCGTCTTCAGTGAGCCCCTCGCCGAGGCTCCGGCTTCAGTGAGCCCCTCGCCGAGGCTCCGTCTTCAGTGAGACCCTCGCCGAGGCTCCGTCTTCAGTGAGCCCCTCGCCGAGGCTCCGTCTTCAGTGAGCCCCTCGCCGAGGCTCCGTCTTCAGTGAGCCCCTCGCCGGGGCTCGGGACTGCAGCCAGAATCCAGGCCTATGCGAAACTTGTTTGTGAGCCTGCTAGATAAAGTTTTACGTGGTCACAACATGATGATCACCGTTTATGGTTCCCTCAGCCGAAGCAAAGTCACCATCAGTCTGTTCCATCCCTACAAACATGTTCAGCTGGACGAGTGAGCCAGTGTCGCAGGAAGGGACTGCATTTGTGCATTTTCCATTTTGACTCTGTGCACTCATATCATGTGCACTTGGTGGTTATGTGCACTGGTTTTAAGATGTATTGAATGCCACACACTGGTAAGCGCAGGATGCATGTGTAAAGTGAAGTTTACACTTGAAAGAATCCATTTATCCATGACTGTCTTCTAAGGGCGCGTTCACACCAGCCTTTTATAGTCCGGTTGAATCGAACCCTGGTGCGTTTAGCCGCTCGGTGCGGTTCGTTTGGGTCGGTGTGAACGCAGCCCGAGACCTCTTAAGTGAACTAAACAACCGGACTCTGGTCCGCTAAAATAGGTGGTCTCGGAGCGCTTGCTTGCGAACTCTGGAGCGGTTCATTGCTGGTGTGAACGCAGTCCGCACCAAAACATAGGAAGCGCAGTATTTACGTGTCACAAGAACGCGGATATCTTAAAAAATCTTGAGCGAAAGAGTCTTTCAAGACATCCGCGGTTGTTTAGTTAAAGAGTAAAGCGGAATGAAGTGTTGAACCGTGTCGTGTAAAGTAAAAATGCTCCGTCAGCTACATAAAAGTAAGAACACCTGTCCTCGGTGAAACGCCCCTCCTCTGCAGAACGTCTCATTATGTTATAATGTTTTTTAACGGACGTTGTCTGATGATATAATCATATGCGCGTGCCGCTAGTGTCTGTTGATCTCCTGATTAACAGCAGCATGAGAATAACCTGCTGAAAGTGCCGATGCTCCATGGCGGAGGCTCCGGTAGAAATTGCCGGGATTTGCGTGTTTACCCCCTTAATGTCTGACCAATGGTTGAACAGCATTTCCGTGCACATGACTTGTGTTTAAAGTTTATAGTCCGTTTGAGTTTTGGTGAACGCAAACTGAACCTTCTGAAAAATGAAACAATGTAACAAACTGTGGTCTGGGCACCAGAGAGCGGACTATCAGGTGTGAATGCACCCTAAAAGTAGAGTGGTCTATCGGCGACTGATTTCAGAAGCAAACTACTGTACCAAAATAGTAACTTTTGATCCCTGACTCTTTTCATTCCTTGGTCCTGTGAGCGCTCAGCAGGCGCATAGCTGATCGCTACCCTGAAGTGAAATGAACTCCCCAGGCTGAAGGTGTCTCACAGCCCTCATGCGTCCTTCCGTCACTCTCACGTAACACATGATGGATTACAGGCCGGGGAGAACAGGAGGAGAAGCCAATTTAACACACATGCCTTCTCACACAATAAAGACTGTGGTGTTCATGTAAAAGGTGCTGTCAGTGAGATAACAGATGGTTGCCACATCACATTAACGCTTTTAAAAAGACACCACTGTTGCTAGATAAATATTTAGTTGTCAAGTGTCTCCCAGAAACGATGCAACGTTGTTAGACGTGTTTTCTGACTCCTGGTTCTTTTAGCCTCCTCTCCTCAAAGTCAGTTTCCTTCAGTGTGTGTGTACTGTCTGCACTACTCTAATGTTTTGAATTGCTGGAGTTCTTTGAGTGAATTGAGGTTTTCGGACGGTCTATCATTTTATAGGACTCAGCTTTGCGTTGTTCAGACTCGGTAATTGTAAAGTGTCATGTCAGCCCTCCCAAAGAGTGGAGAACCAGGGCTTGAAGAAGCAGGGAACCTGGCGCGGCCGTCTTTCATTAGGCCTTCCCTCTTTGTGCTTTTCATGTCGTCAACCCACTTTATGTGCCAGGCAGGAGATTTTGGAGAAAGATTCAGGCCTTGTTAAGGGAGACCGGTAGTTTGCCAAGTCTTCGCCTGCCTTCTGAACATTCAGGCATTCAACGGAAAACTTGATGAGCACATTTAAAATAACAAGGAAAAATAGTTTCCATGTTTTTGAAACATAAAAAGGAGTGTGTGCACGACGTCACTTGCAAGGAAGATATTACCAACTACTCATCACACTCTGCAAAGGTTGCCTTTGTGTGTTTATGTCGACTTGGGCCCTTGCATGCTGTTGGTGGTTGATGCTTCTTACTGTAACGTCTACCAACGATCAACATCTGTGAGTCCTGCGCTTTTAGCAACAAATAGCTGCATCAAAGTGTTTGCAGCTGCTTTTTGTTTGTTATTCTGTCCTGATGAACAGGTGTTTCCCTGATACCACATACACACATACTTCTAATGGCGCCTTTCCACTGCAGGCCTCGCTCGGTTTGGTTAGGCCCGGCTCACTTTAATGCTGCGCTTCCATTACAGTTTAGGAACTGGGTAGTTAGGCGGAACCGTGACGTCATCTTCAATGAGCGCCCCAGAAAAACAACACAGCCGTTAGCTGTTAGCCCTCAGAGCTCACAGCTCCTCATATCTGTTCAGAAACTAGACAAAAGTTAAACATGTACAAACCACAAACTGCCTGTGTCATGGTGAATACAGTCGCTGGTTTATTTATGTCTGTATAGGCCGTTGTTGTGAGTGTGGACGGTCGGAGCATATATAACATTAGCTTAGCCGATCTCCATTCAGAAAACACGCATTTTAAAAAGTTTTTCGCCTGCCGTCTGTCTGCAGACTTGTCAAAGCATTAATTCATGGTTTTTACTAACCTGGCCCTAGAACCACGATTTTATGGGGCCAGAAAAACTGTGAATTAGGACCCGCTAGCCGGTACTATACCAAGTGGAAACGCAACCAAAAACGGTCCCCGCACGGCTCGGCACGCTTAAAGCGAGCTCCGCGCTGCAGTGGAAACGCGCCATTGGAGGCATCTTGGATGGCTTTCAAATAAAATGCTTAAAAAAGCAGAAGAGATCCAATTTATAACATATACAAGCGTACGGAAGGATCTGGAGTGGATACTTGTTAACCGACTATCTGTTACTGCCAACTTTAAATGTTGTGTCCTAACTTCTTATAGTTTGCAGAATGCTCACGTTTTGTGAAAAGGTTTTACGTATTATGGTTATCGTCAATACAGGCCTGTAGAAAAACACCAAATCTGTTTTCCTCGGCTACCTAAGCCTTGCACTCGGGTGAAACACAGCAGATGATATTAATGACTGCGTGAAGTTTTAGCAGAAGCTGAAGCTGTGAGTGAAAAACAAACACTGAGATACTTTAAAGTGAATCTGGAACAGTAGATCTTATTTGTGTTGTTCTATCTGTGTACTGATGACGCTTGTCCCTGTGTCTTCAGGTCAGATGTATCAGCAGTACCAGGCTCCAGGTGGATACCCCCCCCAGCAGCCCGCTGCCCCGCCCCAGCAGCCGCAGCAGCAGTACGGTATGCAGTACTCTGGTAAGAGCAGAAATGGTCAGGATGTTACAAGAAGAAAAGCAGCTGCTGAGTTGTAGAGCAATGGGGATGTCTTTATTCTGGAGTGAATTAAAAAGACTCTCCCTCCCTCTCTCTGCAGGATACAGCACTCAGCCCGGAGCCCCTCAGCCCGCCCCCCCCCAGCCCCAGCAGCCTCAGCAGCCCCAGCAGCCCCAGCAGCAGCAGCAGTTTCAGAACTACCCCACTCCCTCCTCCCAGGCCCCAGCCCCCGGTGCAGCTTCTGCTCCAGGCTTCCAGGGGGGGCAGCAGCAGCAGCAGCCCCACCCCACTCAGGCAGCCCAGCAGTACCCCCCAGGAGCCTTCCCTCCCCAAAACTATACCTCCCAGGCCTCCCAGCCTGCCAACTACAGCCTGCCGCCCGGCTCCCAGCCCGCAGCAGGGTTCGCTCCCCGCCCAGGATACACCCCTCCCCCAGGCAGCACTGTCACCCCCCCGCCCGGAGCCGGTAACCCGTACGCCCGCAACCGCCCCCCGTACGGCCAGGGCTACACCCAGCCTGGCCCTGGGTACCGGTAAAAGAGGATAGCTGATGATCCTCACACATCCCCCCCCAACCCCCTCCCTCTATGTGTGGCTCCCTGTTTGGAGTGGGTGCAGGAAAACGCTGCTCTGCATCCCCTTCCCTACACCAATATCCAAACATGAAACAAGCAACCCCCCCCCCCCCCCCCCAGTCTGATGGTTAGTGTTCGTATGCTGTCTCTCCAACACCACACTCTGCCCTGGTGTCTGTTCCTTGTTGCTCCTCGCCTCCTGTCACCACCACTGGCCCTCTTGTACCTGTCGATATGTACCTAGTCTGTATGCACACACCTGGGAGACCACAGCAAGCTGTTGCACAATGTTCTGTACATGGTAATGCTTCATTTTGCGAGTGAGATCAGCGTCCACATTCTGCATCGGTGTCGTACACGTCGATGGCAAATATCTCAACCCGGTCGAGTTTACTATGTATAGATGCATTTATATGACACTATCTAAATGAAAAGTTACCCTTTTGTTTTTGCTGTTTGTTGTTGTTTTTCTTGATCTGATCAACTTCCCCACCATGTCGGTATTAATGATGTGTTATTGAAACTGCCCCATGTTGGGAACACTAGCTAGGTGATGGCTTATGGGAGGTGTAGATCCCAGTGTCATGAAGAAGGCTTCTTTCATTTAGCTAATTATATATCATCTCCAGTAAGGCTTGCTATTCCTCTTTTTCTCTATCACTGGTTTTTACTAATAAATCAAGTTCCATCCTCGAGTGAAATTAGTTGTTTATGTATAAAATGTAACATTTTTTCTTGAACCTAATAAATGATTGCGACCCAGTTTTATCTTTTTGTTTTGATATTGTGTTGCTGTTGGCCGGCACGTTGTCTTCCTCTTAACACTTTGTGGTTTCTGAGTTCATGTCTGTTAAGTTTGGCTTCTCTTCTTCTCCCCCACCCAGATTTGGAAAACTGTAGTAATGCTGGTTTTCCTATTCAGTTTTCCGGCCTGTGGGTTGTGGTTGGCTGGGACTTATGGCACGGGAGTATGCGGTTGATACCTCATGTCAAACTGTCTCTCTGAGTCGGAGGAATTGAGCACATCGGATTTATTAAAGATAATTTACGAGAAGTGTGTTTAGCATTGCTGTTCACCTCGTCTGTGCCAAACCAAAATCACTCTGTTTACATGAAAATAGCAATATTGGTGTAGTTAACACGTTGTTATGGATTTATTACTCATGGTTGGATAATATCTACCTGTGGAGTTTAATCCCTGTTTGATCCAATTAAGATCAATATCCAAGCACAAATGTGGAGCCAATGAATCACCCTAACGGCCCGTCCACACTACAGCTTCAAAACAAGCTTGGAGCTGGGCTTGTCTGAAGCTCGACCAATCACATGAATCTCCCGCCCCTGACACACAAGCAGCGGTTTGAATGGCTAGAGCTTGTACTGGCATATGATTTGATTGGCTGACGCTTCCACCGAAAGCTTCAGAAGCTTCAAACGTTGAACATTGCTCAACTTTTGCAGCCTGGACGCCAGGAAAGCTCCGCTCTGCTTCCCGCAATGCAGTTCGGCGAAAAGTGACGTCACCCCATTCAAAGTGAATGGGCAGACGCGTTGGAAACTGTTTTTGAAGCTGTCGTGTGGACGGGCCGTAAAGAGAAGTTTGATTTATTTGGAAAAGCTTTCCTGCTTCAGAGAAGACGGAGATCGCACTATTGGCATAGAAAGAGAACAACTGCGACACTTCCCAAAATGTCTTTTATAAGCTTCACCAGTAAAGTCATTGAAGTCAAGCAGAAATGAATATCAGTAAATATAAAAACAAGATTTATTGCTGAAAACAAACACACATTCATTGGGCATCAAAAACAAAGGCAGTGGAAACAAACTGACACTTTCTCTCCAATGATTATAGCGTTATGTACACTTCGTAAGTTTGAACACAAAAACATAAATTATGAAATGTACTTTTGTTTCCACGTTGAAGTTCAGTTTATTATTTATATTTTTTTTATATATATATGTTATTTTATAAAATAAAGGACAAGACTCAGCATCAAAACTACATAAATCTTTCCAAGTGAGTCCATAGAAACGCTGGGTTCGAGCTACATTAGCTTTCTACAAATACAATTTGGCTAAAAGCAGTCTTTTACCTGAAATGTATCAAACTAAAGGATCCCTGGTATACATACTGTATTCCACACCATATACATAACAAAAGGTTTAATACTGTGCAAACTGCAACTGCTAATAATCCCTTAGGGCCAGCAGAAGGTCCATTCTGCATGTCTGTGTGTACTTGTATTTTACAAAGTCCAAATGTACAATGAAAGCATGATTGGTACCGTGCTGTATACATATAACACAATGTGTGTGCTCACTGACATGCAAGTATTTGGAACAATTTGTACTTCCTCATTTCAAAAGCCCGAGCACACACAGAATATTCAATAACGATCCCCTTTTGATAAATAATATCATACAAGTTATAACACTTTGGGAGCCAGCTTCCAACCATTTTCTCTGTAATTATTGTATATTCAACATTTTGGTTCTCTCAAACACCCGTTTGCTGAATGCATTTTTGATAAATAGAGAAATTAAGACAAATGTTACAAATGCACTCAAGAAGAGTTTTGTGACACCTAAGAGTCGTGTACAGGTTCAACCCTTTAAGAAAGGAGCTCAAACAGACAGACCCATCTACAGTGTCCATGGTAACATGACAGAAAGGCCCACCTGCCTTCAGGGTAAGGCAGGCGTCTCCTTCTTCCTACTTTCCAATAAAGGAATCCTTCCTGGAAACCGCTGTGAGGTCTTTACCACTTCCCAGGGATGGGTGTGCCACACTCGTACCAGCCTACGTAAGTAACATGTGACTTTCCTCCAATCTCTCCAAAGTGGACGGGCTCCTGTCTCATCGCTCTGTAAAACCCTGGGACAAAGACACAGAGGAGAGTGTAAGAGTCTACGTATTGTAATACTTTAAATGATTGGTTAATGGTGATGGCCAACTAACATACCTTGTCTGCTTGGTAGCTGGTCAGCAAACATCTGGGTGCCGGTGCGTCCGTCCAGGAAGGAGTCCACAAACTGACAATGGTCCTCTCCGTGTCCCGTCTGATCTCCAATGTTGTAGAACTTCCCTAAAGAAAGAATAGAGGAAGAAGGTTCATAATTAGTTTCTAAATAGACCCTACCACATGATCGAAATCCAGGTTATTTTTCCTCTCAAAACTTAATGGAAATCAAAGGTCAGTTTTTCCCCTTTTAGTGCTATTTTATAAATCTAATCCAATATTACTTTCTATATTATGACATATTATACTATGATTTATTTCTACCGCTTTTTTTACAACTTATTTTGGCATACTTTACTATGACTTTTTAATTATATATATATTTTTTTTTAAGTACTATTATTATTTTTAAACATTTTTATTTTCATTTCATTTAATCGTTTATTTAGCAGAGACAATGCACATTAATGAACACTTAAAACAAAAAAATGCAAATAGTGTAAATATGCCGGATTTTAGCTTGGAGCTAATTTCCATCCGCAGTCCCTTTATGGCGTACTTATATTTACACATTTTGTAAAGGATACTACGAGTTTTTTTGATTGTTTTTATGACCAAAATGCTTTTTTATGCCATACTATACTATTGTTTTATTTAATAACAAATTATACTTCAACTTCTTCAAAAATGAAAAAAGTCATAAAAGGATAGCAGGTTGCCATAAAAAATCAAGAACAAATCAGAATATAGCATGCCCTAAAAGGTCATTTAAATAAAGTAGTCGGCATAGTATAGTGGATTGTTGAAAATCATAAAAAGCTTCTTCGTAGTTCTTTAATGTTTCTGTAATTACCAGTGAGAGAGTCACTCATGTAGAGCTTGTATCTCAGCGAGTTGCAGAGCTGGATTCCCACAAACTTCCGGTACCAGGTCCTCTTCACGTACTGCTTTCCATTGCATTCAGAGTAGTCATCAGACTTAAATGGGAACTGACTCCAGATTGCATCTTTGCCTGTGAAGAAATCATTAGAGGTGGAGTCTGAATATAGTCTACTGTATGAACAGGATTAAAAACAAGTCCAAGTTATTTTTTGACATTTGAAAAAGCTTTATTTAGCTGGAACACACTGATAAACAGAGAAAAACGATATTCACCTGAAGCATGTTCGCTCACTCGTGGGTCCGCTGCAAACGTGAGATTAATTTGCAATGAAAAACATCATCAAAACAACTTAGAGTAACCACACATTCATAAGATACCTTCAATCATTGAGCAAGACAAACACAGACGTGTATCGGGGCCAATTTGGCACAATATTAGAAATATCCACTCCCAACAGGCTGGGCTCTGATTGCTCCAGGGCAGGAGGCCAATTAGGCAGAGCTTCCCCTTTCAGTGGTGTCATTGGGATCTTAAAGAGGCCCTAATCCTTTTCTGGGTTTTCACTTTCCTGTTTCAATTATTTCTCTACCCCACCCCCTGATTTGAACAGGATTACCTTACTAATGTTGTAAGGGTTAAAGTAATAAATAGAATATAAACCTGAAATTGTTCATAATAAGGCCCCTATAAAAACACAACATGTGATCAACAAAGCTCAAATTCAGCCTTTTTATCCAGCGAAATGAGAAATGAGACTCAGAAGACATCTGGTGAGCTGACAAACCCCTCGAGTCCTAATCAGTCAGACTCCAGTGCCATGTTGAAATCATTACACTAACAACTGTTTAATAGCCCACCTTCTGAGCATTAAAGCAATATTAACAACAGCCTGATAATTAGAAGTGGATACAGTGGGATTAACATGCAACTAATTAGTGTCATCTGTCAGAGCAAACACATTCAGGTTTATCAGGAAGTTCCTCTGTTAGGACTTTGGTTTATTTCAATTACATGGTTTGTGAAACTTGCCTGATTCTGTGCTAAACGTCACAGGGTCACTGGAGGGTCCGGCTCCCAGCTCGTTCTTTGGTGTTACTGTGAATTCATAACTGAAACAAAATAGAAACGAAAAAATGAATAAAAAGGTGTTATACAAATGTTGAGGAGTTATTCATCGTAATCCCTCCCAACCTCCAGAACTGGAGCACATCACACTTTCATGCCTTTGAAAGCTAAGAATGGGTCACACACACACACACACACACACACACACACACACACACACACACACACACACACACACACACACACACACACACACACACACACACACACACACACACACACACACACACACACACACACACACACACACACACACACACACACACACACACACACACACACACACACACACACACACACACACACAACACACACCACACACACACACACACACACACACACCACACACACACACACACACACACACACACACACACACACACACACACACACACACACACACACACACACACACACACACACACACACACACACACGGATCTGATGGCTATTCCATGTGCTGCATTCAGATGTCCTGGCAATAGTCGGGCCAGCAGACCCAGCCCAGGGCCGGATTCTGTTGAGTTTTGAGACTCCAGATGCGGAGATTTAATTAAAAACACTCTGAACCTTTCCACCCAGATTTTGTGTCGCAGCAAGACGTACAAGTAAATCAGAACAATTTAGTCAGCCACCAATTGTGCAAGTTCTCCCACTTAAATAGATGAGAGAGGCCTGTAATGTTCACCCTAGGTACACTTCAACTATGAGAGACAGAATGGGGGGAAAGAATCCAGGAAATCACATTGTAGGATTTTTAATGAATTAATTGGTAAATTCCTCGGTAAAATAAGTATTTGGTCACCTACAAAGAAGCAAGATTTCTGGCTCTCACAGACCTGTAACTTCTTCTATAAGAGCCTCCCCTGTCCTCCACTTGTTAACTGTATTAATGGCACCTGTTTGAACATCAACAACATTTTATATCAGTATAAAAGACACCTGTCCACAACCTCAAACAGTCACTCTCCAAACTCCACTATGGCTAAGACCAAAGAGCTGTCAAAGGACACCAGAAACAAAATTGGAGACCTGCACCAGGCTGGGAAGACTGAATCTGCAATAGGTAAGCAGCTTGGTGTGAAGAAATCAACTGTGGGAGCAATTATTAGAAAATGGAAGACATACAAGACCACTGATAATCTCCCTCGATCTGGGGCTCCACGCAAGATCTCACCCCGTGGGGTCAAAATGATCACAAGAACGGTGAGCATAAATCCCAGAACCACACGGGGGGACCTAGTCAATGACCTGCAGAGAGCTGGGACAAAAGTAACAAAGGCTACCATCAGTAACACACTACGCCGCCAGGGACTCAAATCCTGCAGTGCCAGACGTGTCCCCCTGCTTAAGCCAGTACATGTCCAGGCCCGTCTGAAGTGTGCTAGAGAGCATTTAGATGATCCAGAAGAGGATTGGGAGAATGTCATATGGTCAGATGAAACCAAAATAGAACTTTTTGGTAAAAAACTCAACTAGACGTGTTTGGAGGAGAAAGAATGCTGAGTTGCATCCAAAGAACACCATACCTACTGTGAAACATGGGGGTGGAATCATCATGCTTTGGGGCTGTGTTTCTGCAAAGGGACCAGGACGACTGATCCGTGTAAAGGAAAGAATGAATGGGGCCATGTATCGTGAGATTTTGAGTGACAACCTCCTTCCATCAGCAAGGGCATTGAAGATGAAACGTGGCTGGGTCTTTCAGCATGACAATGATCCAAACACACCGCCCGGGCAACGAAGGAGTGGCTTCGTAAGAAGCATTTCAAGGTCCTGGAGTGGCCTAGCCAGTCTCCAGATCTCAACCCCATAGAAAATCTTTGGAGGGAGTTGAAAGTCCGTGTTGCCCAGCGACAGCCCCAAAACATCACTGCTCTAGAGGAGATCTGCATGGAGGAATGGGCCAAAATACCAGCAACAGTGTGTGAAAACCTTGTGAAGACTTACAGAAAACGTTTGACCTCTGTCATTGCCAACAAAGGGTATATAACAAAGTATTGAGATGAACTTTTGTTTTTGACCAAATACTTATTTTCCACCATAATTCCAAATAAATTCTTTAAAAATCAGACAATGTGATTTTCTGGATTTGTTTTTCTTCTCATTTTGTCTCTCATAGTTGAGGTATACCTAGGATGAAAATTACAGGCCTCTCTCATCTTTTTAAGTGGGAGAACTAGCACAATTGGTGGCTGACTAAATACTTTTTTGCCCCACTGTACCTTTATAAGTAGCACACCAATATCCTGTCACTGCCATTCAATACTCCTCTCTTTATGATATCTACAGTGAACCCTACTAATGTAATCAGCCAGCAAGCACTTCAAGCAGGTGCCCCGTGGAGTTATTTAAAAAAACAAGGTAATATAAACACTTAGTCTTTCTCTACTTCCATAATGAATGCATTGCCTTCAATAACTCTTCATAAAACAATTGCAAAGTCCACTTTTCTTTACATTTTGAAACATACATATTCAAGATTACTTGCAGAAGACGTCTTCACTGCCTTTGTTTACAAATACTTTTCTTGACATGTTACCATCAACTGGTGAAAAGTGGAAGAGTGGGACACTATTGACATCTGTACGAAGACCCACTCAAAGACAAGCTGCTCTTTACTACGAGAGGTGACAGAAAACCAACCTCCAGAGGGAAACTTCAAGCAAGGTTTATATGGACAACCCTTATTGTAATGTAAACATGGTTAGTTGTTCCTAAACTATGCATCGTCAAATACCTGAACAATGGAACCATTAAAGGGAAAATATGGATGGTAGGGTGTTTGTCTGACAGAATATGGTTTGAGTCACATACCTGCTCTCTGGTTTGAGATTCTCCACGGCTGTGTGTGTCTGGTTGGTCGTCAGGACGGACACCTCCTCTCCATTTGGTCCTTTAGTGGTGGATACAACCTCATACTCTGAGAAAGAAAGCAGGAATCCTTTAACACATTCTACACATTAGCAAGTTCACATTTCAAAAGGTAAAATAAATTAATGTTGAGATATTTTGAGTTCATTTTGAGGAAAGGCCTCCGAAGCAATCACAACATAACTAACCTGGGTTTTTTAGTAGGATGAACACCACCAAAGGAAACTCAAACACTATAATCTATAACAATTATAATAACCATAAGTGACAACCTAGTTAAAAACATTATTTACAACCTTTCACCCTATCAGCCAGTTACATCCATACAACGTGCAGTCATGAATGAGGACACAGCTTGATTAAGTTGAGATGGAGTTATTTTCCATTCAGTGCTCATTTCCAAAACAAATCTTCCAGCCAAGTCAAAGAGGGTCCAAGCACATCGCTCACCGACCCAAAGTGTCTATGAAGCCACTAGCTTTGCTGAATAAGGGCAGTTCCATCCCATATCTTTGAAAATGTCAACGTTTGTATCTACTGTACCTCTGGTTTCATTATCACTTTTCTGCCAGTCAAGAATGACGAAGGACGGGCAGCCTTCCACAGTGACCACAGTGAGGTTGGTGGGGGGGACGCGGGGAGGACCAGTCACATTCTGATCCCCACCCTCCTCATCAGCGAAGAAACTGAGGGAGGAGGTGATGGAGCACGGCTCGTCTGGCTTCTTGTCCGTCTTGTAGATCACATGGGGACCTATAGATGGGAATAAGTATGCATGTTACCTGTTCCACTCTTTAGGTTGCCATGTGTTAGTACTGAGTGAGAGGATTTCAAAGATTAAGCTGTTTAAACCACAGGGGAGATGCAAAACAACAAGATGGATGGACTCTCACCTACAAAGCGCGGCTTGCCCATGATGTCTAAGTCTGACACAGGAGAATGGCTGAATACGGAGGAGTTGTCATTCATGTCAAAACGGCTTGCTGAAAAGGAAACAGGAGAGAGGGGTTGGGGATTGTTTGAGGTGCTAGCAGTCCCTGGCAGCTCTTTGTCCTCAGTTCTGCAGCTCTGGTCCAGGTCAGCCACCGGCCAGCCTGCTCTTTGTCTGCCTCTTGATATTCAAAACGTTTTCATTTCTTTTGTTCTTTTTGCCTTACTACGAAACACACCTGCAAGCTCCATCAAGATGATTATTATCACATGCATGCATTTACTCATATCACTTTTTCAATCATATTTCTTTCTCATACTGTTTAGTGCCGGGGCCGAGCTGGTCGTGTGCTGCTGTCTGCGCTCTTGCTTGGGCTTGTCTGTGACCAGAGGAAATGGCTTCAAGATGGATTCCTTGCCTCCTTGTTTCAAATCCATGGGTTTATCTGAGGATAGGGAGCAGCAGGAGAAGGAGAAGCGATCAGTTATTCACACTCATCCTCTGACTCATGGTAACACACAGTTGTGATCCATCTGCTCTGGCCATCTTCACTGAGCAACCCAGTGGCCTCTTCCTGGCGTCGGAGGATCAGAGATGGCTTGTTGTGTGAGCGCTCTTGTGCACATTAAAGGGGAAAAAGGTCTGCCAGAATACATCTGCGAAAGACAAAGATGCCCAGATGCTCAGGACCATGCACACAGAGGCCTTGTGTATATCAGTGCACTTGTGTGAAGACAGAGAGATATAAACAAGTGATAGAGATGAGGGGAAATGTTAGGAGGAATGCTGTTTTGTTCATTAGTAAAAACCTACAAGCCATATTTTGAAGTTACAAGCATTTTTATAATTGCAGAAGACAGCCTGAGCCAGTGGTTTTCAAACTATAACGAAGGGCGTGGAGGCATCGCAGCGAGACTTACTTGACCTAGTGGAAAAGTGTGCAGTGGAACTAAAGTTGAATAAATTGGAGTCATGTGTGACTAATAAACAAACAAGAGTGCTTTCACGCTAGTTGGGCTATAAAGGGAAGTCGAGAGCATTGTTCAAAACAACAAAACATGTACAATTTGGGTTGGACAGATTTTTAGAAAGGAAGAAAGGGAAAATAATTGATGCTCGTTGACCTATCATGTGAAAAGAAGTAAAATCATTACAAAAAAATTATTTAAGTTCAGGCTCACTGTCAATGTAGCAAGCCTTTCGTCTTGTATGTGTTCAGCCTCTGGCAGTCCGGATGAAGTTTAGAGGAATAGTTTGGAATGTAGGGAAACGTTTATTCTCTTTCTTGTAAATACATAACTATATAGTCAGTTTAAACAGCAGCCTTAAGACTGGAAACAGCCTGGCTCTGTCCAAATGTAACACAATCATTCTACCAGCACAATAAAGCTAACAGGTTATTTCACATTTAATCCGCATAATAAGGTGTGAAAAACTACACATTTTTAGAATGTTCGTTACAAATTCAATTGCTTTTGAGAGGGCCTGGATCCATGATACAACAATGATGACATGAAGGACAAGTTTGACAACCACTGGCTTAAGAAGCAGAAGTTAAGCCTCCCCTTGCTGTTGTGTGAATGATGACAGTATACAGGACAAGGTGCAGCAGGGTTGGGTGCAGCATCACTGTTGCCCTCACCATTGTCACTAGGTTTCCCCACCAGGTTGGGTTTCTTGTTGATAGGACGCAGGACTGTAGGGACTTGTGGGAAAACAAAAGTCCATTTTAGATTAAGAATCAAATAAAAACAGAACAGGTGTTGGGCCCTGAAGAAGAGATACACAACTGTAAACAAGATGGTTATTTTAATAGTGCAACAACGATGAAAGAATGTGAAGTTTATAGATTCAGAAAGAGAGAGACATTAAGTAGGTCAGAGGACTGCAGTAATACTGTGTGCTGAAAGATGAGTGTGCAAACATAGGACATAATATACAAGCAACAATAAAGCACATCAAAGCCAAGCAGATTGCATGTAAAACGCTGAAAAGTCACGTTGCAGCCACATTTGACTAATGAAAAACATGTCCGCATTTAATAACTGAACAAAAGTCTTCAGAAGAATAATTTAAAAATCCTTAGTGAATCCTAAGGAAAGTGAGGTAGCAGGTTCAACAACTTTGGACTCCCTTGTGTGAAATCTTATTTCAGATCAGATGCTGTTTGACCATCACATTTTCCACTAAATCCCTGCACCATGGAGAACACAATAAAATAAAGATCGTGCCAAGCTATGAGATGAAGACCAGATCAGTTTAACGGCTTTAATGAATCTGAGGAATAAACTCTCTTGGCTGAACTGGATAATAAATCACAAGAAGGCTTTGTAATGAAAACACCACAGCTACGAAGTGTAAATCTCAGACATCTTAACACTACGGCTGTAAAATGACTGAACGTTGTTAAACAAGAATAAGAACACTTGGTTTGGTATCTTAGAAGTGTTGGTTAAGCTCCGGGAGGGTTGACACAAGTTGATCTCTTTACAGGCTTCACATCCGATGTTGTTAAGAGATAATACATTTCAACTGTTTCATTTCCAGAGAATCAACTCCCTTCGCCATTTGTCATTCTCTTATCTCAAAGATTCATTTCTAGTCAACGACATTCTGTAATTGTCCAATTGTTAAAGCCAAAAACGTTAAAAACATTTATCTTGGCTTTGTTTTCCTCGCATAAAACAGTGATCTCTGGCATCTCCTCCCAAGAGAAAAGAGGTGAGGCTGTCAAGACGAACTGTAACAACATCTGCCAACAAGTCTCACTGATTCACCGAAAATACATTCATGGGGGCCTCTGACTCGCACATGGTATATCTGACAACTAATGGCAAACATATGCTCATACAGAAAGTCACACTATTGCAATCATTTAAATGCCAGTCTCAAGATAAACAAAATAAAAAAGACGGGGGTACGCGAAGAAAAGGACTGACAGCTCCGAAGATGTGATGTCATGGACAAGAAATGAGAACAAGGCCAACGTGATGTAATGTGATAAGACGTGATGTCAACACTATACAGTACATGTCAACAATGTGTCCACATCAATATATAACGATCTGGTCGGTGTTTCTACAGCGTGTGTGTTTGGTTTGCTGTCCCACAGTAACCCCCTGACACAGCAGGCAGACTCTCTGAAGTGCCAAGCGCCTCAGACTCACTTTTGTGAGGTAAAACAGAAGCAGTGGTGTGAGCGCTGGTTCCTCTCAGATAACTTCATCTTCAGGGCAGGAATGTGAAAATAACACAAGGATGTACGTTCAGTCCAGAACAAATATTCCCACTGAAAGACATACCAGTGTCTCACATCCCTGTGGTTTGCTGCTTTTGCAGGGATTCATGGAGGGACACCGTCCATTACTGTACAAACCTGGAGTCCACAATAAGCAGAGCTTTGAAAGAAATTCAAGTTGAAATGCCAATGTGAAACTGAGCTCCAGAAACCTGTCAAGGACATGCTAATTCCATCGCTTGAGTCAAATAAAAAGTTAGGAAGTGCTGAGAAAATGATCAAGTGTTGTAAGCAATTGACTGCATGGGCAGAAGAAGGTGAACAATGTGTAGGTTGCATCTCTATTTAGAAAGGTAGAAACAGTCATTAGGAGCTTTATTTTTAAATGCTTGTGCAGTGTGGCAAGCAACATTATTTTCTGTAGAGCTGCTTCCAGAGAGCCATGTGACTTCTTGAAGAACTCTGAAACTGTCAACGTTTCCAGAAATAACACACACCAGCTGGGACATGGGACTGAAGCACAACCCCTTTTCACAACTCCAACTTACAAGGAGTGGGTGAAGCATCACCATTAATACATGTGGTCCAGACATGGTTTGCATTTGTGCTTGAGATGGATTTAATTACTCTAATTAACTGAGCCTGCCTGGCAGGAATGGAAACAATGTGATTGACCCAAAAAAAGGACAAACCACAATCACCTTTCACAACAAGCAGGCTAAAGCTATTCTCAAACTAATTCAGACCGGTTCCTGATTACAGGTCCATATGTGCAGTAGACTAAACAATGTGGAAAGGTATATGCCATAATTGGAATTTTGTAAGGCTTCAGTCTCAGTCAGGTTAAAGCTACTGGGACAATCGGACAACACAGATCGCAACCAGACACAACACGTCACGCTGACAGACAAATGAAAATCACAAAGCATGGATGGATTGTGACAAAAGCGCAGATCGGTGTGACTGCTTGGGACGGGACATAGCAGTGCCTCTTAGGTTAGTGAGTGAGGAACGCTGAGAGGCGATTATCTCGGTTTGTCTTTACCAGTTTTCTCTTTGGGCCACACCACATGTTTAGGATAAGCAATTCCCCTATGACGCGCCCCACCGGTTGCTAGAGGGAGAAAAAGGTTAGTTATAAAATGTTTTGTGGCACTGAGACAAATAAATACTAAATAGGAAGAAAGTCAGAAGGAAAAATGCCTTTCTTATCATCCAATTTCTTACTTGTGTGAGTGAAAATGATAGATATGTGTTTGTGTCTTCAACCTGGTTTTACAGATGTTCTGGATATACAAATATAATTGCCATGACTAAAAATCATTAATTTTATCCGTTGACAGTTCTCACTTTATTCTTCTATTGCTCTTTGGGGAAATAGGGAATGTGTTTGAGAAGAAATACAGAAAGAGTGAAAGAACATATAATTGTGCTGTCTGCACAATGCTTGGCTTGGCATGGTGGGTATAACATGTGGTGTGTCCTGGCCAGTGCTGTGGCCAGATTTCCTAACCGGCCAGCCAGAGGGACTGTAAATCATGTTAACGATCCTGACCCTAGAGACACACAGTGCTGCTCTTGGTAAAACTGTGAAATATACACATCGAACACATGTGGCAGAGCGTGGAGAACATATGTACCATGAGAGAAGGTCAGGTAAAAGATAATGCTATGTCTATTGTGTGCATCCAAACACACATCAAGTGCTTAATCACGTGCCATGAGTTTTGTATGCCTTATTTTGTAAATGCATAGTTGCAGAGGAGAGTGTAAGAGGGTGCTGGCAGGAGAAGATAACCTGAGGTTGCTACTTGGGAAGAGGGAAAAAAGAAAGGAGAAGTGAGTACTCCATTACCCCCAGGTGTGCTGGAGCTGTGAGAGGAGGATGTCTTGGACGGAGTAAATGGCCTTCCACTAATACGAGGGGTTTGAGGAGGAACCCGGGTGCGCGTGATGTTTCTTCCTGCTTGGGGAACAGATGAGCTAATGGGAGAACGAGGAACTGCAGCAATGGACGGCTTGAGGACTCTAGTACCTAGATGAGCAGAAAAGCAATTTGGGAGGTTAGGGATGATCCACTTGCAACAGCTTGAGCGCTTTACCTGGATGGAATAAATGAGAGTGAAAGAGACTGTAGAAGACAATGGATGAAATGAAAGAGAAGGCATAGATGAGATCGAAAGCCAGGCACACTGCTTGGTTGGGAATGGGGCAGGAGTGAGGTGAGGGTGCTAGGCTGAAAATGGAGGTACACATTCAGGCTGGGGTAATGACGTGGTGGGGTGTGTAGGGTGGTAGGATGGAGATGAAGATGGGAATGCAGTTATATCATCCAATGGTTTGAGGTATAACTGAAAGCATTGGGTTCCACGTGACTTGACGAAAGCAGAGATGGTAATGGGACAAACTTCACACAGCGTTTACCCTGATTGTAACTACCAGCCTCCTCTGTAGCCAGGGCAGGTCTTGGCAGAGGCTTGCCCTCTTCTGGTGGACTAGGAGCTGTATGGAAGAAAACTCACTATTTATCTAAGAAAATACCAAATGTATTTTTGATTTTTAAAGGGGGCATAATTGAGGTGATGGATTAGGAGAATATAGTTGGTTTAAAATAGGGTATTTGTTCCGATCATGATATCCATGAAGAGAAAACACTTTTGTGCATTCTGACAAAGCTGAACTCGGACTGGAGCACCAATTAAAATGGCAGGTCTATATGTACTCTCATTTTGGTTTACCAAAGGAGAAAATCATGCTTAAGAGGAGTCCAACATTTCTAGATTGTTTGGTGGAGGATAGATTTTAAGAAGCTCATCACCTACAAATGTAGAGAATTGACAATATCTATCAACACTTGAATCCTTATGCCCCCTTTAAAATGTTATTTTAGAAAAGGTCTTAAAACTTGATTATGTGGATTAATGATGGCAAAAAAAGGGTCTTTACCCGTAGAGACTGCCTGCCTTGGGGTGACCTTGGTGGGATCAGAGTAGGTCCTGGTCTGAAAATGAATCCCAGGTTGAGGTTGTGGCTTGGGTGGAGAGGGCTTTGGTTGGGCCTGGATCTTTTTTGGAGGTTGTGCTTGGGACCTTGGCTTACTCTCACGGGGAGGTTCTTGTCGGTTTCTTGTTTGGGGCGTTTTTTCAGACTTATTTATTTTAGATGATGGACCCTTTGGTCGAGTCTGTGATTTGGGATTGGATTGTAAAGAAATGGTCTTTGGTTTAGTTGTTGGTTTGGCCTCAGTCTGCTGCTTTGATTTGAGTTGAAGTTCAGGGTTAGTTTTGCGCACAGGTTGTGTTTGTGATTGAGGATGTGCCACAGGTGTGGGCTGGGGAAGTGAGGGAACTTGAGGCTGGGTTTGGCTCTTTTTCTGGGGTTGTGTTTGATGTTGGGCCTGGTGTTTGGGCTGCAGTGTTGGTTTAGGTTGTGGTTCAACCTGGAGATGTGGTGTGGTTTGAGGCTGTGATTGGGGATGCTGCTTTGGCCAGGATTCCGACTGAGGTTGTGTTTGGATCTTTGGCTGGTATGTTGGTCGGGGTGGTGGTTGGTTCTGGAGTATGGGCAGGGATGTTTGTTTGGGTTGTGGTTGTGGTTGGTTCTGGAGTATGGGCAGGGATGTTTGTTTGGGTTGTGGTTGTGGTTGGTTCTGGAGTATGGGCAGGGATGTTTGTTTGGGTTGTGGTTGTGGTTGGTTCTGGAGTATGGGCAGGGATGTTTGTTTGGGTTGTGGTTGAGGCTCAGCTTTCACCCATGGCTTTAGTTGAGGGATTTGGGTTTGGGGATATGGTTTTGGTTGGGGCTGATACTGTGGCCGGAACTGGGGTTTGGGTGGGGGTTGTGCATGAGGTTGGTTCTGGAGTATGGGCAGGGATGTTTGTTTGGGTTGTGGTTGAGGCTCAGCTTTCACCCATGGCTTTAGTTGAGGGATTTGGGTTTGGGGATATGGTTTTGGTTGGGGCTGATACTGTGGCCGGAGCTGGGGTTTGGTTGGGGGTTGTGCATGGGGTTGGTTCTGGAGTATGGGCAGGGATGTTTGTTTGGGTTGTGGTTGTGGTTGAGGCTCAGCTTTCACCCATGGCTTTAGTTGAGGGATTTGGGTTTGGGGATATGGTTTTGGTTGGGGCTGATACTGTGGCCGGAACTGGGGTTTGGGTGGGGGTTGTGCATGAGGTTGGTTCTGGAGTATGGGCAGGGATGTTTGTTTGGGTTGTGGTTGAGGCTCAGCTTTCACCCATGGCTTTAGTTGAGGGATTTGGGTTTGGGGATATGGTTTTCGTTGGGGCTGATACTGTGGCCGGAGCTGGGGTTTGGGTGGGGGTTGTGCATGGGGTTGGGATTGGGGTCTCTGTTGTGGTTGTTGGCTGTTGTGCTCTAAGTGCTTATTTATATTTTTCTGGAGGGCTGTTACAGCTGCAACAGTGGTTGTAATATGTGGTGGAGGACGGGGCTTGGGACGTAAAGGAGCCTCCATGAAGGGAGGCAAGACATATCTGGAAAGGTCTCTTCCTCCTAGATTTTGTAAGAAAGAGAAAATATCGCCATGAAGCCACAATACTGTGCTGTAAAATATAATTTCAAAATATTTGATATTCTGACACAATGAAATAAAAAATAAATTAGATTTTACTGTCTAGAAAATTATGAAAGCAAGACATAAAGACGTTTCGGGAACAGCTGACATTTAGATCAGCAGAAGTACCAACAGCTACTGGCCTGAGAACTCACAGAGCTTATCTTGGACTTAGGTACAGGTTACACAATAACTTCTACCTGGCACATGTCTTGTGGAATTTCAAAGGCAAAGAAACCATATGAGGTATTCGCAAAGTAACAACCGTGTTACTGCCTACAGGCCTAGCAAGCAGGGCCAGGACGCCTGTGAGCAATGGCCATCCAAATCCATTGGCTGTGGCCTAAAACACATGAGGTTTTAATAGTCGCTGAGGGATTGCTTGCTGAGTGATTGCTTGCTGAGGGATTGCTTGCTGAGGGATTTTGATGGACCAGTCTAAATTGATTGTTCAATCTCATCAGATGTTCACCTCAGGGATAGAGAATAACGGGGAAAAAGAGAAGAATTCAGAGAATGTGAGAGAAAGAGAGAAAAACAATTGGAAAGCAAAGAAACCAATAGATTACATGAGATGCTAGGTATGTAGTGCCTCAACTTTATGACCATGTAATGCTTTTAGAGTTGTTGGCAAATGTACTGGAATTAACCAACCAACCAAGTCAAATGGTTCTTTACTGTAATTGCTAAAAATAAATGGAAACTATAACCATGTCTAAATACTGACTGGTTCCTCCAAATTAACCAATGAATGCTACATTGAAAAACTGATTGGTGCAAAATTAATTATGGAATAATGAGGGTTGCATCCTTCATCCTTTTCACATTCAGGCTGCCTATAAAAGGAGCTGTTGTAATCAAACTCGTATTTAGATGTATCCAGGCCCTGAATTTAAATGAGCTCTATTTAAGATCTTTATTCAATAAGAATTAGGATTTAGATTAAACATAATACAAGATAAGTAGAAAAGGACATAGTATGACAGTGTAACACAGGAAAAAGAGAAAGGTTCAATTCTGCTCGAGTTCCTGTGGGAGAGAGAGTATTTCTGGTGCATGCAGTTACGTCATGCAGACTTCACATCACCCGCACTGCATTGAAAGCAAAAGCCTTAGGTTTTTTTATAATTTCATATTAACTTACATAATAATTATAATTCCTTACATTTATTATAGCGCTTTTCCAGATGCTCAAAGCGCTTTTACAAATACACATTACACATATCATACATGCAATGGTCACCACTGTGGTAAAGATATAAGAAACAGAGAGAATAAGGAAGTGATCTGATGCGTATTGGTTTGGGTTCTGACATCAAATCGGGTTGTTTATATTGTTTGAATCAGTGACTGTAACAATTTAACCTATAAGCATGTCTAGGTATATAGGGAATTCCTGCAAGCTTTGTTGTTTTGCTCAAATGCCATGCAGCCAAGGCCACCTACCTTACACTCTTGGCAACTCAACCAGCTGACTCCATCGGTTTCCATGGGGGGGGGTTTAGCTGTATTGTACTCACTCAGAGCATGCTACTCTTACTCATGCAGCTCAAACAAAGGACACCGTTTAGCATTATCAGCCTCCCAATTTCAGTCCGCCAAGTCTTTGACTGCATACAGCCTAAATGAGAGCTTCAAGCTTTTTAAAATGAACCATGATTCACAGTTTACCGATTGGCTTTTTGGTGACAACAGGCAGTGTGGGTCCAGGGGTCGACAGAGATTCCTTTTTAGTAGTTGTGGTGGGAGCTGAGAAATATAGTTTAGGTTAGTGGACCTGTGAGAAAACTTTATGTTCTGCAGAATATAAATAAAACTGGTGCATATTCATTAAACAATAAGCAGGATAGTGAGGGAGAAGTAAGGTTGAAAGGTCAGACGTAAGGTCAAGAGTATTTTTTCTGACCTTTAAACTCAGATTTAGGTCAGAAAAGTTATTACCAAGAGATGTCTTTGAGTTTATTTTCCGGGTGGAGGGCGGTCTGCCATGGGTCCTGTTAGGATGAACTGATAATGACAAGGGAAGACAGATTTAAGTAAAGAAGTCACACATTAGACGTCCTCACAATCCTGAAAAAAATATGTAAAGGAATTATTAGTCTGAATTTGATGTCTTAGATTCTTTGGCCACATGGGGGCAGCAGAAACAAGCTGTAAACACAACATTAACATATTATCACATTTAAAGTTGATGAAGAGTCATGTTTCTTGAAAAGTGGGAAATGTAAGTCAAATGATATTCCTTTTCATTGTGGTTCTGATTTTTTAGCTTAAAAAAAACTCTTAAGGCCAATTCCCGCTAAATATTTTTGCTATCTTCACAAGCTAGTTGCTAACGTTATCTGTCTACTGTTTGCGGCTGAGCAAGTAGTGTAAACAATGGGTTTTCAGCAAAAACTACTGCCTATTGTGGACAAAAATGCTACTGATGGGAACAGTTCAAATGAATTACACTGAGGTTAAAGATGCTAAAAATGTAAAGGTGAAGGGAAATGCATACTTGTTAATAATAATCACAAAAAATGACCTCTTTCACATTACAGTGAGTTATTCAAACTATTGAATCCCATCATCAGGGACACAACATTGGTTAATGGGATATCTGCAACAAACCGGCTTAATAATAATAATAATAATAATTGTGAATTAACAAAAGTTAGACTGGATATGCAAAGGTCCTGTCTGAAAAGACGATAAATCAAAAGTTGTAGTTAAAATTCTTCCAGTGCTGGGATGTAAAGCATGGGTCACTGAGAATGGAGGAAACAGACAATACTAAGCAGCAATACTTCACAGTGTGTTATAACATTCTGCTTCTGCATAAAATATTGTTCAGTGGGTTTGACCAAAGCACTGCAGCATGTCTCTGTTGGCTTACCATGGCGTTGAGGAAAGGGGGGGGCGTGGACCTGGCAGTAAAGGTTTCTGAAGGGTGACAGAAAAAAAGAAAAGGGAAATAATCGGTTATTAGTCTTTGTAATGACCACAACCAGTCAACGTGTCAGCATACAAACTCGGTGCCTTCTCTTTCTCTGTGTTTTGCACTAGTTGTAGGCTTTCTACTCCATGTCGAATTGGTAAAGTCCCTGGTGAGAAGCTTGTTATTTGAAGTTTCCCTCTGGGAGGGCAAGTGTTGTGTCTGATTCTCAACAGCTGGGATGTTTTACGAGTGCAGAGCCAGGAGCATGTGACACATCAGACCTCCACTGTCACTGTGTAAATCAGTGCCACCTTTCCCCTCTCAACTCATTTCCACATGGTTATCCTTCCTCCTATATCTTGCCTTCTCATCTCATTTGTTATCCTTCTCAAAAGTTAGCTAGCTACAGACTGCTTCCTGGCTCGGCCGGTCCTGGCTACAGTCGGCTGTTTCCATTCAGCAGCTGGATGGAAAACTAATGAGGCAAACAACCCCGAGAATAGCATAAGCTGACTAAAGCGTACAACATGGACGCTAGAGAGTTTTGCCTGTTCCATATAAACACTCTGTTCCCAAAATGATGTGAACTGTACCTGAGAAGTCTCAGCACTCTCACATCACATATTCATACAACTCTACAACAAAACAGCTTCGTATTATTTGCGATTAGTTAAGAGTGTCCAATACATACCACAGGCTTGATGGGACGTTTAACGATGATTTTCCTTGGCTTGTCTAGAAACATGACACAAGATCAAATCAGTAAAAAAAAGTCAGTTCAGTGGAATTAAAAGAAACTGAAGTAACAACACATTGCAATATGCCTCGCTCAAGATTCATTTAAACACAAAGCAGTTTTGATTCTGTAAGATTGGTAAGTATCTAGTTATTTGCAATTCCCCCAAACAGATGTATTCACAAAGAAATCATGACTATAAATAACATGAAGCCATACTTCTTGGAACTGTCAAAAGTAGCATCTGTTTATCTTAATTAAACATGAAAGACAATCTAAAACATGTGCACAGATAATGTTAACGATCAGAAAGACACATTCTGTACTAAAATAGGACAGAGCCAGAGTAACAACAACAAGACGTGACAATGATTAAATACCAGATAAGGTTTCGGACAAATACTTATTATACTAAACTATTTAATTATCCTCACTAACTTGATGGTCTGGGAAGCACACATATTCTGTCTTTGAACTACATTTATACATATAATGATCTTTCACATAAATACATTTGCATGGATTTTGATGATTCTAATCAACATTACTTTTCAAAGAAACTTGGTTGATGAAATTGCCGTAGCAAGTACTACTGTTTTATTTGGTGTGGGATGGAAAATATTGTAAAAAAACTGACATTAAACATACCCTCGGTGCCCCCTGAGCTGATGCTATGAATGACCGGCTTGCTCCACACTCCGGTGACATCCTTAGCGTTGGGCTGGACACCGAACTCATAAACCGCGTTTGGCTTCAGGTTGTCGATGACTGTGTCGCTAGTTGGGCAGGTTTGGTAGTTCCACTTCCTGTGTCTCTCACGATAACGCACGGTGTAGTGTCTGAGCCGAAGACAGAACAGAAACAGAACATTTAAACAGTAAATCGTACGTCTAATAATAACGTAAGACGATGATAAACATATCAAGAAGTACAAGAAGTACTTTAATGTCACCGTACAACTGCTGAGTATTTTCCGATACCATAAAAAGGTAATTCCAACAATGCTGACAATGATCTGAAACTGCTGGGGTTTGGTCTTATTTTATGCTCATTTTAGGAAAGCTGTCTGAACTCCTTTCGAAATTGTCCATCTCAAGTTTTCTAGTGTTGTTTAAAATTTCACATTCCAGCATGAACTGCAATGTCTGGATACAATGTTTTGATTATGTGGAAGAAAATTACTACTCTTTCTACAAAAGATCAAATGCATTAATCTACTTGCTTTATTCAGAAAACACACAAAAAATAATCTGTTCCAAAAGGCAAAGTTTGATTTCTTCTATCAAATGCTTCCAACATAGAAGAAAAACTACATTCAGATGTTGTGAGGGTTGTGGGACTCCTCTCATAAACACGTGCGTGCACAGCATGTTCTGGATCCACTGCTCAGTAACCTGAGAGACTCCAGGGAATCATTTACTGCTCATGCATTGATTCCAGACTCTCTGTAACAACTGCATGTGTGGGAAGAAGAGAGTGAGTCATGTTTCTATGCTTATAAAGATTACAATACAGCCAGTGTGGAAGACATGAATAAGATGAACATCTCCATGCTTTAGAGCAATTCTGTTTCAGCACACCTTTACACTGTACCATCCGTCTATCGAGGCTTTGCTCTGTGGCCGAGGTGTTTAGTACAATAGTAAAAAAAGATCCAGTGCTATTATCTGTCCATACATGGAGACATTGCTAACACGAACTGTTAATAGCTAGTTTGGCATACTTTTAATAAAAAATACAGAGGCTCAAGTCATCTTTGCCGTTGTCCCTTTCCTGACGTGTGTTGTGCATGTTAATGGTCTGCAAAGTTTCTCTCCCACACACTCTCCCCCCCCCCCCTGTCTGTGACGCCTCCATTGGACTCCTTTGTTTACTTCTGTAACATCGTGACATCAGTACGTAACACTTGCGCTTCTATTGGCTAGCGCTCCAACACATTGTACTTGATAGGCTAAGGTGCGGGACATCTCTAAGGGGTTGGTTGACCAATAACAACAGAGCAGACTGGGCTCTGGTTTCAGACAGAGGGTGAAAAGAGGTGCTGCAGCACAGGCAGTGAGAAGAATAAAGACCTTTTTGAACATTAAAGCGTGGAGACATGTCACAGTAGATGCACACAATACAAATATGTACATGAAAGTGAGCATTATAGGGCCCGTTTAAGTGATTGGGGGGTCTCAGTTGCCTACATTTTGTATAAGGGGGGGTGTCGGTCAATTAAAGCCCCTGCCCAAATAAAATTCTTGAAAATGTGTGTTAGCGTCTAAGCTTACCCATCCTCAAGACAGTCATTCATAACGTTGCCTTCATAGGGAGTTTTCAGCAGGGTCCCCCAAGACAGGATAACTGAGGTGGGCGTTACCGAGCCGATGACCAGGTGTAGCGGCTTCAGCAGTTCCACTTTACCTACAAAACAAATGAAGATTTTACTTTTAAGTCCATGTCCACCTCCAAGTGTCACTTTAAGGATAATGTTTTTAAATCAAGTGTTTTTCAAGCATTACCTGTGCAATGCTTTTTCACATCATTGGTTGGGATGGGCTGGACGGCTATAAGGTATTTGGGTTCAGCATCTAAACACAGAAGAGGAACAAAATAAATGTTGCAGCCACTCATCCATCTCTTTCAGCCATGACTAAAAGTATTACATTCAGTCAAATTAAAATGTGCATAAAAGCAACTTCTCATCTCGAGGCGGTTCTTTACCAAAGTATGTATCAATAGTTTTTCTTACCAAACTCAGTCTCGTACGGCTGTCCGTTTTCCGGCAGCTGAATATACTGCTTGGAGAACATGCTGCTGCCGTAGCCCAGGATGTAACCCTCCAGCTTGGTGTCAGCGTTGGGACGCAAAAACTTCATAACGATGGTGTCTCCTGAGGCGTTGATCCGGACTTTCATGTTCTGACGTCTCACTGTGGAGGCAGGGGAGGAATCAATGTATCCATTCATTGTTGATTTTCGAGAAAATCACCACATGCAGGACATGGACCTAAAGTTCCTGCACACTTCAGTCCATTGCTCGTACTTTATGACCAAACCAGGCTTCATGTCAATATGGAGCCTCGTCACAGCAGATGTTTGACAAAAGGATTCTCAGAGATTCTAATGACATCAAATAGAGCACTTATTTGCTTTTGCATGCAAGTGTCCATGGGAAATGCAGTTTAAAATTATATATCTGCAGTTCAAGATATTGGCAACTGCCACAAAGTCTCAAAAAGGGAGTATCAATTTATACGAGCAGCAACCATTGAATCACAAAACATAGAACAAAGGATTAAAAGAAAGGAAATACTGAACAACAATGTGGAAACTGCAGTTCAAACCACCCTCAAACCACCCTTTATGTGTCTTTCTTCTATTTTAGTGGTTTAAAAAAAGAAGAAGAATGAAAGCATGTTAGGAAGACTTCAAGTCAAAGCAGCTGTTGCTGTTTAAATTCTGCTGAGGCACAAGTGTAACTGAAAACTTATGATAATAACACTTTTTGTTGTGGATGTATAACTGGAGGAGAACATGACTTGTATACATTCAGACTTTGATAGACACAGTACACACATCTAGGATCTGCCACCACAAGCATCGTTAGCTGGAGCTTTCACTGTGTATGTTATGAAAGTGGGAACAGGATATAGGTGTGCTTATAAAATGCATCTACTGTTATTTTAAATGATAAAGCATTGTTAAAATGAGAGGACAACTTGACCTTGTTGATTTGACAAGAAATACTTTTTGAGTCTGTCTCTTCCACAGAAACACACTGAGGCCACACATGTCTCGTAGAAATTGACTTGAACAGAATACAGTCCTAATCAGCAGAGTCTGGGGACAGATATTGGATGAGGAAAATAATCACCGGATGAATCATAGTAAACCAAAGCCAGCTTCACTTGCTCTGATAATTCCGATCAGACTAGTGGTAAGCCACTTGGCATTATACGGTACATTTTTGTTTTGAAAAATGGATGATTATAGAGTTTTTTCTTTCTAGTATTTTTTGTTCCGCTTCTACGGTTCTGCAAGATGCCATTCTTTACTATAGTAACAGAGTTAGAGTAATTTGACTGTTTCTTGGATGTTTTAAACTTGGTGAGGTAACCAAAAGTCCAATGCCCAATGAGCTATGACCATGAGCTTGCATGGTGCCGTAGAGGCAGCTTTTAGAGTCTATAAATCAAATAGCCTTGGTGTGATGGATGTATTAGCTTCACATTAAGGTAGAAAGAAATGAGGGGTACATATTTGGCAAATGTTGGATGTTATTGTAAATGTAGTTGGCACCTTCCGAACGCACACAAACAGGGACTGTTATCCCTTCTGGTTTATGCTAAATATTAACTTCTGTGAATGATGATCGGATAGTCACTAGACAAGCAGCTCTAGGACTCTGCAAGAACAAGGAATGGATGATTTGCTTATTTTCCACTCACCAATTGCTACTATTATGTGGCCTTCAAAATGATCCAAGAACAAGCCATGCTAACAATTATCTAGTTTGTTACAGGCATGCTAATGGGCATCATAAACTCAACAGTGGGGCTTAATTGTAAAACAAGAAATAACAACCTTCTGCAGACTTGGCCGCTGGTGGTAAGCAGTAAAATAAACAGCTTTTCAAATCAACACTGTTTGTATTGCATTGTGTGTGTTTTAATTGAACGATTGAAGCCCTTCATAAATCTACATTGTAAGAAGAGAATTATGTTTTCCATCTCCTTTTTAAGCAGTGGAAATCACCCATGAGTCTATAGGGTCCTAACACTACACCCTTCATAGTCTATGAGGCTAAAAAAGATGGACTTTCTGCCTGGATTATGGCTCCTACTATACTCTCCACAAGTCCCTGGCTCATATTTCAGCATTAAATGAAATAGTGGAACTTTTCATCAGGGATACTGCCAGCAGCTGCCAGACGCCGAATCAGACACTGCCAGCGAGAGAGGGGGAAGCCCTGGATTTGAAAGATACCCTCATGCTTTCCCAGTGATATGTTTCCTATCAAAACTGCATTTGTTTTGATTCTTCCATCAATATTTCCGATACAACACGACCGACTTTGGCTCAGCCGGAGAGGGGATCAAAGCATTTGAAACATTAGGAAACTTTTGGCAACTTGAGTTAAACTCCAGTACAAGCAAACACTGGCTGAGTCCCACGACAGCCTATCCAGAGCCCGGCCATTTGGCCCACACTGCTTAGGGACTGCAAAGACTAATCAGTGTTTCCAAAGACAAATTAATAAAACTTTAGGAACAAATCCAGTCACAGTCCTGATAATCAATCAGCGACAGAGGAGAAATATTGACAGGAATAAAGTTGCTAAGCTACAAAGTCATCTTGTGGATGTTTGTGTGGAGGAATATCGAGCAACACATTGAGAATAGGATAACACATTTTCCTGAGAGGCTGCTCTGCCTGTGACTCTGACATTCGAACACATGAGATCAGTGGAGATGTACAACCTCATCAAAAGACATGTAACCTTTGTAATAGAATCCATAATCCTACCATTACTGTTACAAACATAGATGGATTAGAAGCCTACACCGGGTGAAAGATAAGCCTTTGTTTCACTTGACTGTGAACATTTGTTGATAGAAAGTCAATGGAACAATCACAAAAAGATGCAAAATGCCAACTAAGAGATGCAAAAGACCAGTAAGAGATGGAAAGAGGTGCAAATCAATCCCAATTTAACTTAGAGCAGCAAACAAACAACCTAAATCTGTTTTAATAAAAGAATATATGACTTCATCTGTATGTTATGTAGAAATGGTGTCAGATTCTTCGGACAGCATCACAAATGCCATTCCGCCTCACATACTTACACAGTATTTTAATGTCATGTACTGTAAGTCTCATAATGAAGACAAATCGTTTCAATTAAAACATCATGACATATTCAGTCTGCAGAGAATATAACCAATTCATCCACGATTACTGTACCACATCCATCAAATCGTCCGGAAGTCAGCCAATAAACATGTCGTATTAGGCGGTAAACAAAGCCACATCATTCAATAAACATTTCAACATTGCATTTTTCCTGTTTTGGGCCTAATAGCTAGAGGATGTGATCCCGCTGGCTTGGGAAGCAGAAACACCTACCAACTGGAAACTGAGTCGTGGCTCAGCGGAGCGGAGCGGCTATCTGTGATCATCAGCATGATGGATGATCCTCGAGAAAAGGGAGTAGGTTAATTGGGTTGTCAGCAAAACACTTCACTCACTTTACGGCTGTGAAACATGATATTTATATGTCTGTTTAGTGTTGGGGAATCAATATGAAAACAGTCCTCGTGCATGTGCAAAGAACAATCAGTCCTGATTTATTGTCTGACAGTATCAAACCGCAGAGTTCCTCTATTGGCAGCTCTCGAATTCCCCTCTGTCTCTCTTGGTTCACATGTGGAGGAGTGCATCAAGGTTAACACTGCGATCATGTCAAGACTTTTCCACTCAAGCTGATGTGTGAACTAATACACTATAAATATCTAAAGCAAAGCCTCAAAAGGAGAAAAGAAAACCGCTCGGAACAACTCTACAAGGCTTGTTTTGTTTTCAAAATGTGCAATGGAAAATAGCTTTTCCGTTACTTTTTGCGGTTATTTTGGTGGTGACACAGAATCATGAAGTCATGTCAGTTTTCCTCGAGCAGCTGAACATCCCAGCTGAGCTCTGCAGCCTGTGAATCCCCCTGACTAAATGAGGGTATAAACTCCTAATATTGGTGCAATATATCTGCCCTACAAGCATCGCACACTTTCAATTAAACTGACTTTAGATGACACCTTTCCTGAGTGATTTTACGCAGCTCCGGGGTCCAGTATTTCAGCCTCTCAGGTTTCTGTCCTGGAAAAGGAGAGGTGAAAGGGGAGACTTGGCTTCCAGCTCCTCCGAGGCTGTTTTATGGCCCCTTGGTGAAACAGTGACCTTCATTTAAGGCAATGAAGTGTGAAAATCTGAGCTCCGTGCCAGCCGGAGCACAGCGGGTTGAAATCATTTAGTTGGTGAGCGAACGACAGCTGAACTGACCCATATAATCTCCGATGGGAATATCGCTTACTAAATCCTCTGAATACACGTCATGCAGCAGGAGCCTCTTTGATCCCGCCCTCTGGTATTACGCATGTCATTGGTTCACAAGAGGCCTCACCTTGCAGCCCAGTGGGAAACAGTCGGGATCGTTCTCCAACATTTTCCCTCCACCTTGGCAGCTTCCATGCAGGTCCCCCGCTCTCACACAATAAATCCCCCCTGTCAAACTCAACAGAGCAACAGCTGTTTTCCCCTCCCTCGTGGCAACGCTCCATCCCATCCCTTTCCTCCTTCACTCAATCTTCGCTGTCCTTTATGTGTCAGCGACCATCTTTCCATCAACCTGATCCTTGTCGGACTTCCTAAAGTGATTTCAATGTATCTCTCTTGTCCTCTTATCTCCTCTCCCTCCTCTCATATTTCCTTCTCATTACTGTAATCTCTACATGACATGTGGCCATGTTTTATCTGGCTCAGCAGTAGTTTCCAGGCCACATATTGTTGTGAAGGGGTAGTGCTAAATCATTTTTGGTATTGGATTGAAATGAGTATTAAAGGAAATGAAATGCCTTGGGAGTTATAGATCATCCAAATGTATAGACTTGTCAAATCTGATACCTTCTGTTGTGTAATCCTACAGTATCTGTGACATAATAAAGCATACACTCATTGCATAACATGTTTTCCCCCCCAAAGCAGGGCCTTGATCCAAGAAGAACAGAGATACAGACGTTCAACCCTCCTTCCAAAGCAAAAACACACACTTTCCTTTCATCTGGCTCCCAAAGTTGCACACTGAGAACGGTCCGCACGCCAAGTTCAGCCGACCGGTTACACACTGGAAGCAGCCTCTTTCTCCACCTCTTTATATCAACTGCTCACATCAAGTCTCTTCTACTATCATCAAACGTCTTAAAAGGGGCGCCAAGTTGAACCCGCAAAACAGATCATGGCTGCGAAGCTGGATAGCCAGGGTTCAGTGTGTGTGTGTGTGTGTGTGTGTGTGTGTGTGTGTGTGTGTGTGTGTGTGTGTGTGTGTGTGTGTGTGTGTGTGTGTGTGTGTGTGTGTGTGTGTGTGTGTGTGTGTGTGTGTGTGTGTGTGTGTGTGTGTGTGTGTGTGTGTGTGTGTGTGTGAGATAATGAGACTATATGAAAAAGATGTGTGGAAAATGTTCTGCTTTCCAAGGATGGCGTGAGAATCATAATCGGATAAAGGCTCAATACGTTATAATCTCCTTATTAAAGTGCGTCTGTCTTTCCTTTAGGGCATGTGGCGAGGGGGGCAGGGAGGGCAGAAACTATATGTTTATTGCTTTGTTGTGGTTTATCTGCAGGTTGTTTTCTAAAAAGATCCATTAACAAGAGCTGCAATATGTATAAAACAAAAGAGGCAGTTAACAAAGTTTTTCCCTGAGGCCATGATTGAAAATAATTAGCCGACTTACAAACTCTTCAGATCCCCTGCATGGTGGGCAGAGTTCGAGGAATGCCGTCCCACCATGTTGTCTACAAGTCTAACCCCTGACCCCCAACCTGGAAACACTTTCATTACAACCTGTGAGAAGCAGTAACTGATCTATTTCACTGTGTCTGCTCAGCTCGTCTCAGGGAAATATGGATAAACCACGGGGATCGTAAAAACCCTGCTTTCTAATAGAGGCAGGGCTCAAGAGCGGAAAGCTCTTTTTCAGTTAAGGGTTTAAGGCTCAACAGCAGAAGTCAGTATCAAATCCACTTATATTGAACATGACTTATTTCAATGAAGCTGTTTAGTTGTGCAGGGGGACACAAACTGCTGAGAATTTATTGCACTTGGTGCAGAAACAAAACAGCTTCAACAGCTTTAAGTCACAATATACAAGGACACTTACTGTAACACTTAAGAACTATAACTCATTGAAACAGTTAAAACACTGAAGTGGTGTTCATTTCTTTGTAAGTTTGCTAAGGAAATAATATGGTACATTACTCTTCAAACAAAACCTTGGAATGACAAATAAAATCAGACTCCCTTAACTCCCTTCTTCACTACTTTCAAAGCCAAGTGCCGTAATCACAAAAATGTGTGAGGAAAAGAGCTGAGCCCAATTATTTTGTGTGTGTTTTGGGGGATTTTTGCATCAGAAGCTGCCAACTTTCTTTATGGTGTTACAAACGACATGTGTCAAACTGTATCCATCACTTTGCAGAAACTGATTACATCGATATGGTTATAAAAAACACTTTCTCTTGTCATGTATCCTTAAAACACATATCAATCTTAGTAACTATGACATATTCTCTCTCCAAGGGTATCCCAGCATGCATTTGGCCGAAGGCAGAGAAAGACATGGAACAGCCATCAAAGGGATAAAACACAAGGACAATTACACTAATGTTCAATTTCACTTGCAAGGACCCACACGCAGAGAAGACTAACAACACACCCCTTCACATGCATTCACTAGTCATGTGGATTCCTCAGTGGAAGACATTAACTCTGATGCAGGCGTGACCTACCTCTGCTCCTGCGGGGCGTCGAGGGGACAGAAAGAACTATCCCAGCGATGAAGACCAAGAGAAGAAGGACCAGAAAGCTGTGTGAGTGTTGCTGCATCCCCATCCTCATCTCTGCTGTGTTGTCTCTGCGTCTCAGGTGTAAAGCTGTCAGTGATCTGAATCAGCTCAGATCAGGAATAAGAGAAGCTGTCACTCCTTGCTGATTGGCTGAATCTAACAGGTTGAGTTATTGTGAGTCTGGTTGGGCGTCTCTGGAGTGGCTGGACTACTTCTCTGAGCTGGTGGTCTCAGGACTAGTGCAGCTCTCTGGACTGTCTCCTGGCTGCCCTGCACCATCTATACCTCTATAATGGAGGGAGGGGACAGACAGAGTCAGACACACACCCACACCCATTACCCTCCCCCATTTTCTTTCACTCTCCATCCCAAGCTCTTTTTTCTCTGGAAAAGAGGTGAGTTTTCTCTAAGCTCCCCGCCCTCCTCTGACTTTTTTTCTGTTCTCTTTTTCTTTTTTAAGTCTGGTGTGTCCTCAGCAATCCTCCTTTCCATCTGCAGAGGCCTTTTGACACTTTTCATTGTTTCTTTCTCTCCTTTTCCGAGCTTGTCTCACACTGAGAACTCTAAGTTCCCTGTTTTGCTACTCTGGAAAACAGATTTGCCTGGAAGAAATCTGGTTTTACAATATTTTTAACATTTTCACTTTCTACAATATCTGCACAGAGCACAAAGCACTTAGCTTAGGTCAGTGTTGATATGCCATTACAAGGTTAGGTTATAGGAAACAGGCTTGGGAAACCGCTTAATGGAAACGTGAGCATTTATAAAATAGACTTTGGTGATGAAACTCAAATCTGCTAGACACCCATTCACCACCATGACATCTGCAACCTACTTCCTGGCTGCATGTCTGTATGTTGACACTCCAGTGTGCATCATGAAGTGCAGATTTGATCAATAATGTAGTTTTCCTTCAAGCTAACTTTTTTTGCTTGATTGACATGACATCCATTTCAATATACTGTACAACACTGTTTTGCTAACTGTCAACTACTTGCCCAAAGGATGCATCTACACACATTGCAGACGAAGGTATTCACATACACGTTATCCTGGTTTACACTGTTCTCCGGCTAGAACTACAGGACTACAAACTTGCAAACGCAATGTGATACAGTAAGTGCTAAAGATGTGTGTATTGAGGGGAAAAAAAGTCTTATCCAGGTTTCTGAATCCATGATTCATTATCTACACAGACAAACCCTGGGATACTCAAAACAAATTAAATCGCCTGCAAACACATGCACCCTATTACTGTGTGCATGTATAGGGGGGTTTATAATGAGGAATATGTGCCAATTTTGTTTTTCTTTACAAGCAACAACACACATACTGTACACAGCAGTGCATATCTTTCTTTTCCTTCCCCTTTAACCAAACATCTATGTTAGCCTGAATCTCAACCTACAGCCAAGTTATGAAATAAGCTGTTAAGGTTGGGAGGGCCAAAGTCTGGGTCCCTAGAAAAGGCAAGTCCATGCAGCATGCACGACTCCAGATTTATGTCCCCACAATGCCATATAAAACGAACACATGCTTTAGTCAGGAGCATAGGAGCATATGAAGACTAATTGGAACAGTCACATGGGCTGTCTGCATCCAAAGAGTTACGAGTACAGAGAATGTCTGCCATTATATTCCATGGAAACAATGTCTCTCATTATCTAATCTATAAATATATTCCCTGCCAATGACAAAAGACACATTAACATCACATGCAGCGCAGATCAGCTCAGGAAAACATGGCATTTGTAGCCATGTGTCGCACACTTCTACATGACTCTCTGGTGCATCGCAAACACATGCTGGCTGTGTTGCATCATGGGCTTTCTTTGAAGTCAAACTAATGGTATACGAGTGTTTGTGTTTCCTGGAGTAGTTTTATCCATGGTCAGCCAAAAGTCTCAGCCAGAACTCGGGCTTACTCAGGGGGTGTATGCAATTTTGCAAGGCCCACACGTCCACTTGCATATGTGTGTGTGTGTGTGTGTGTGTGTGTGTGTGTGTGTGTGTGTGTGTGTGTGTGTGTGTGTGTGTGTGTGTGTGTGTGTGTGTGTGTGTGTGTGTGTGTGTGTGTGTGTGTGTGTGTGTGTGTGTGTGTGTGTGTGTGTGTGTGTGTGAATACTCCGACATCTCCACCCTCCACTGCAATTGATTGTACTCCACATGTCTCCACACGAGACAGGAAATGATGTTGCGCGCCAAAGGAGGTGTATCTACAGAGGAAGTCCCTGAACAGATCGTTGCAGTGGAACCCCGGCCTCCATCACGCCAGAACACATTAAACTCAGATGAATCATAAAGGGCATTCTGTAAAAACGATAACGAAAGGAAAACATTCGAGGTGTAACCAATGGGACCAAACCAGCTTGCTGATGAGATTTATTTGTGTACGAAGTCAGGGTAATTGTGATGAGGGAAAACATTGTAGTTAAAGAAAACCCTGTTAATGACTCACTATTGTTCTGTTTTTCTATTGTACTTCTTCGGTGCTAAATTCAAGAGGGATTCTCTGAACTTTTGACTCTTTCAGAATTAGATTATACATATAAGCTATAATAAAATACGATGTATTGTTAAATATTAAACCGGGGATTCCCAAGTTTTGGTGTGTGACCTCTCCCTCCAGATGTCTCAGACTCCCCCTTTAAACTTTTCAGATGGTTTCATTTAAGAAACTGTTTGATTTCCAAAGTAGTAAAATTGTCCCAACTTTTCAAAAAGAGGGTTGAAATAGGAAAACTGAAATATTGATTTTTGTAGTAGAACTTTGTTTCTTTTCTCCTTCGTTTATCATCTCAGCACCCTTCAGATTGTTGTGGACATTACATTACATTTACCTGACGCTTTTATCCAAAGCGACTTACAATAAGTACATTCGACCAGGAAGACACAACCTTGAAGAAAACAGAATCATATAAGTACATCAGGTTTCATAGAGCCAAGCATTTCAAGTGCTACTCAACTGGCTTTAGATAAGCCAGTTCTTTATTAGTATATAAGTGCTCTGTTAGCAGTTCTTTGTTAGTAATTCTATCGCTCGAGGTGGAGTCGAAAGAGATGAGTTTTCAGTCTGCGCCGGAAGGTGTGTAAGCTTTCTGCTGTCCTGATGTCAATGGGGAGCTCATTCCACCATTTTGGAGCCAGGATAGCAAACCCACGTGTTTTTGCTGATGGGAACTTGGGTCCCCCTCGCAGTGCGGGTGCAGCGAGCCGTTTGGCTGATGCAGAGCGTAGTGCACGTGCTGGGGTGTACGGTTTAACCATGTCCTGGATGTAGGAAGGGCCAGATCCATTTGCAGCATGGTACGCAAGTACCAGTGTCTTGAAGTGAATTCTAGCAGTTACCGGAAGCCAGTGGAGGGAGCGGAGGAGCGGCGTGGTGTGGGAAAATGTAGGAAAGTTGAAGACCAGGCGAGCCGCTGCATTCTGGATGAGCTGCAGAGGTCGGATGGCACATGCAGGTAGACCAGCCAGGAGGGAGTTGCAGTAGTCTAGGCGTGAGATGACGAGAGCCTGGACCAGAACCTGCGTCGCTTTCTGGGTCAGCTGGGGACGTATCTTCCTGATGTTGTAAAGCGTGTATCTGCAGCAACGGGTTGTAGCAGCGATGTTTGCAGTGAAGGACAGGTTGTTATCTAGGATCACACCCAGATTCCTTGCAGTCTGGGTCGGGGAAACAACAGAGGTGCCGATGTTGATAGTCAGGTCAAGAGTGGGACAATCTTTTCCCGGAAGGAAAATCAGTTCAGTCTTGTCAAGGTTGAGCTTGAGGTGATGAGCGGACATCCACTGAGAGATGTCAGCTAGACAAGCAGAGATGCGTGCGACGACCTGGGTCTCTGAGCGGGGAAAGGACAGAATTAATTGGGTGTTGTCAGCGTAGCAGTGGTATGAAAAATTATGCGGGCTAATGACTGATCCGAGCAAGTTTGTGTACAGGGAGAAGAGGAGGGGACCAAGAACAGAGCCCTGAGGGACCCCTGTAGTTAATTGACAAGGGTCGGACTCGGACCCTCTCCAAGTAACCCTGTAGGTGCGGTCTTTGAGGTATGAGGTGAGGAGGGAAAGTGCAGAGCCTGAAACTCCAAGTTCTTGGAGAGTGTGAAGGAGGATCTGATGGTTCACCGTGTCGAATGCAGCAGACAGGTCCAACAGGATGATGACAGAGGAGAGGGATGCTGCTTTGGCAGTGTGCAGTTCCTCAGTGACAGCAAGGAGGGCAGTTTCTGTGGAGTGACCTGCCTTGAAACCAGACTGGTGCGGATCCAGAAGGTTGTTCTGATGGAGATAACAGGAGAGTTGTTTAAAGACAGTGCGTTCAAGTGTTTTAGACAGGAACGGGAGGAGAGAGACAGGCCTGTAGTTTATAACATCAGGCGGGTTGAGAGTGGGTTTCTTTAGGAGAGGGTTTACTCTTGCCTCCTTGAGACTGTTTGGAAAGTGACCAGAAGTTAGAGAAGTGTTGATGAAATGGGTGAGAAAGGGTAGAATATCAGGAGCGATAGTCTGAAGGAGGTTTGAAGGGATAGGGTCCAGAGGACAAGTGGTAGGGCGGGCAGAGGTAATGAGGGTAAGAACCTCACTTGGCGAGAGAGGGGAAAAGGAGGTTAGTGTGCGGGTGAAAGGAGAGTCTGGTGACCCAACGGTGAGTAAAGGTGAGTCAGAAAAAGAAGAGCGAATATCATCAACCTTTTTTTCAAAGTGGTTAACAAAGTCGCTTGACAGAAGTGAGGAGGGGCTTTGCGAGGGTCCAAGAGGGTGGAGAAGATGGAAAATAGTTTTTTGGGATTGGAATAGGAAGATTGGATCTTACCTTGAAAGATAGTGCTTTTTGCCTGAGAGATCGAAGCAGAGAAAGAGGAGAAGAGACCCTGATAGGTTAGGAGGTCGTCGCAGTGTTTGGATTTCCACCGGTTCCGCTCTGCTGCCCGAAGGACGGTTCCATTAGCATGCAGTGCGTCATTTAGCCAGGGAGCAGGAGGGGACTGACGAGCCTGCTGAGATGTGAGAGGACAGAGAGAGTCCAGAGAGGATGAGAGAGTAGAGAGGAGAGTTTCTGCAGCAGAGTTTGGAGGCAGGAGTTGGAACGAGTCAGAGGAAGGGAGGGCTGAGAGCACTGATGAGGCAAAGGTAGAGGGGGAGAGGGACCGGAGGTTACGGCGGACAGGTGCAGGATGAGAAGAGATTAGTTTTGTTATGTTTGGAAAGGGGTAGGGAGAATTAATGGACCCTTCGGAAGAATCCAGCCGTACATTTAGTAACCTAAACTAAACTGCCAAACTGTGTACATTTTCACATTACTCGAGCAGGTCTTCCATCATTCAAAAACAAAACAAATGTCAGGTTTAGAAATGGTGTTGTTGCAGATTAAATCAGTGGTTCATTTCTTGTTACACTTTGGAACCCTGAGGTTTTTATTGAAAAAATGTGCATGTCCAAGAAACGTAACTCCTGTTGCAGAAAGCAAAGCATGCTAAGAGCCCTTCCATATAAGGCAGGGAGGGGACAGGACCTTTTTTAACATTTGAAATACATGATTTTTTTTAGGCTCCTTTTCATAATTTAGATGAATTGTTCCTGTCTTTGATTTTCCTCTATTTTCCGTGTTGCCTGATCGCGTCCATTCTTCAGTATTCTACAGTGAAGGAATACATGTGTTAAAATTCATATTTGTTGTTTTTATAACTGATTTTATAACCAAGATACTTTTAGTCTATAGATACTGGCAATATTTTCTGCCTTTCACTCACACTTCTCTTTGTCTTTGATCAGAATCATTCACCTTTTCCTGATATGGTATATATTTTATTCCCCCTCATGCAATCCTCTTCTGGCTTTTCTTTCCTCCCTGTGGGTCCCTGAAAGATGCGTAGGTTTGAGGAGAAAGACTCCGATTTTTGTATTGCTTCTCAACACATCCTCAGCTACACCTACAACATGCGCCACACATCCGGAATATTGTGATGGGGATGGGTAAACGTTTTTTTTAAGTCATCTGTTTTAGTTTCTACTAGTCTTCTGTTTATGTGAATGACCGTTTCCGATAAGTTGATGATACTGAAGGAAACAATGGGAGGTTCTTATCCAAAAGATTAAAGCCCCCTTCGCTCCCTGAAGAAAGATCACCTTTACTCAGGTGGAAAAGCACTCACCAAAATCTGAATCTGATCATGACTTTTGCATAATCCTGGATTCCTTCTTCCAGTAGGTGCAGGCGATTGGAAAATGTTTGCTGCTGCAGGCCAAGAGCAGAAGGTCCTTCACGGCACAGTCAAGTGTGCAAGTCTCCTCACCAGGACTGGTTGTGATTTTGAGTATGGAAAAAGACAATTTAGATATTTTTCCACTCACTTTTTCCAATCTTCTGATGCCATGAATGGAGTGGCTTATTAGGTTACAGACTTCCATACCAGGTCTGAGCAGTTTGAGGATGAAAATGTTGCAGACATATATTCTTTCGTACTATACTCATGCCTCCCTATAGAAAATCATGCGCCTCTGTACATCAGACCGTTTCTATATGAACTATATACTGATGCATATATACTGAAAGTATGCCCCTGACTTCTGACACGGCTCCGATTTTGGAAATGTATTATGTGCCTGTCAGGATGTGTGGTAGTGCAGCAAGTCTGGTTTCCCTGCCAGATAAACGGGCCCAACTCTGCATTCTGAAGAAAAGTGGAAAATATGATGTATGGAAATATTCTTCCAAATATTCACACAGTTTCTAAGAGGTCAAAGGCTCAATTGTGTTTCACTTGTGCATCCATTATGTGCTCACACACTTTCTTTTTCTTGTAGATAATTGCAGATCGCTCTGTCAAATTGCTGATAATAATATTAAATCATACATTTCAAAATCACAGAATTTCTTGGATCAGCTCTGAGGATTACTTCATTGCTGATTACTGTAACAGTCGTGGTTGCTGCTAAAGAACAACACAATGTTTAAACTTCACATACTCCCACACATTGCAGGTGAGCAACATCTGTGCATCTTTCTGCATCTACGGAATATTTTAAAAACGTCCAAAAACGACATAACAGTCAGTTCTTTACACAGGCCAGGACCAATAATTCCTTTGTGAAAATGAGAATTACAACTGCAATATGATGACGTTTGATAGACAGGCCAGTGTTATTGCCAAGTGCCATGTGGCAATCAGCAAATCTTTCTTTTCTGGAAAGCCCACGGGGACCGCAGTATTGTGGATGATGAAGCAGAAGGATTTAGGGGGACAGAGAAAAGAGACAAATATAATTCATCAACTCTAAATTCGTCTCAGAGAGCACAAGAGAGCGACCAAAAATCTCAATGTGGTTCTCATTTTGTGTGCCTTTCTTTGTATATTTTTGGTGCGCACGCTCACTGTGCCTGTGCAAGCGTGCATACTTTATGTATGCAAGGGTGCTTAACGGGATAGATCCTCCATCTGAAAGATAAATAACCACATTACATGGGAGGATCAGGCATAAAGCTTAGAGCTGACAGCAGATAGGATACTAGACAAATCCATGGGCATTAAGCAAGAATCTGGCTCTGATTTGCCGATACAAAACACACAGATGTCTGCATCATAACTTTTTACACACTTTCCACACTGCTACTGCACTGTTATTATACTCTCAATATTTTAACAACTTGCAATGAAAATGTGCAGACTGGCCTCTGTTACACATATGCTCTTCTTTCCTTAAAAGACAAAGAAATATTTGTCATGGTAATGTTTGTCTGTGTCTGCTGAAGGCAAGGCAAGTCAAGTCAAGGCACATTACTACAGTACATAAAACATCAAAAGCATTAACCCAAAGTGCAAAAAACACCACAAAAGGACATTCAAATACAATAAAACAATCAAAAGAGAGAAACAAATATGTGAAGTGAAAATGTGACCGCATGCAAGTTTAACATAAAAAACTATGGCCTGAAGACAGTTAGCTTAGCTTAGCTTAGAGAAAGCAAGCACCTATAGAGCTAGCTGACTAGCTTACTATATATCTTTAAATAACTTGTACGGATAAAACAAACGAGATATAATGTGGTAAATTGTGAACTTTGGACAGAGCCAGGCTAGCTGTTTCCTGTCTCCATCAAATCAAATCAAGTTTTATTTATATAGCACATTTATAAACGATTTTTGGTCGAGCCAAAGTGCTGTACATATAATAAAAATAGCCTACAGCAGAGACACTTTACAGCAAAGACAACAGCACAGATTGTTCAGAATATCAGTATGAGAAAAACGACACCCTCTATCCTTAGACCCTCACATCGTACAAGGAAAAACTTCCAGAGAAAACCCACAGTTTAAAGGGAAACATGGGAGAAACCTCAGGGAGAGCAACAGAGGAGGGATCCCTCTCCCAGGACGGACAGACGTGCAATAGATGCCGTGTGTAAATCGAAGAGATAATACATTTTACAGCATATAGACCGAATGTTAGGAAATGCATGTGTCTGTAATAAGAAGATGAATCCACGAGGATGTCAGCTACAATCCTGTGGAACCCATCAGGGAAGCAGCATGACGAGACCCAAGCAGGACCGCAGAGACAGGTTCAGCCACGACCCGAACATAGCATCTAACTTTAGCCATCAACCGTTGGCTCTATAGCTTAATCTTTATAGCCCAACATGGGCTCAGAACAGTCTCATAATACACACATGCACACAGAAGGATTCACACTTGTATTTTTCCAATGCACACACAAATGTGTTCCGTTTCATATACATGTAAATAAAATCCAATTACAGAAAAAAGTTTTACATATGTATTTTTGATCCTCACATATTTGTTTTCCGTTTAAATCCCCTGAACCTGCAAACACAAACCGCTTCCTGTGCACGGATCGCTGTGCATTCATGTGTGGGTTTTTTGAGACTCTCCTGATGGTGAGCCGCTTCGTACTTGTAATTTTTCTATCTATAGCCAATCAGATGTCTCCTCAATTCTAAGCCAATCACATGAGCGCGCCCCCACGAGGGTAGATTTCTTGCGTTCATGACGTAGCGCTTCAGGTACGCATTTTGCGCAGTCCGGAGCCGACAGCTCCATGGAACCGCATGGAACCTGCCTGCAGGACACCTCCACTCTCAGTACATTGACACTTTCCTAGCAGGAAATGCACGCAAATACAAGCCTTTATATTATTAAGGTACAGCGCCACTTTCCGAACCATTGATGAATGCTTGTGTACACAAAAACGGCAGGTAAAACTGTTTTAAATGTGTGTTTCCTACATGGCGAATACAGCTGCTTTATTTATTAAAGTTGTTGTGAGTGTGGAGGGAGCTACAGGTTAGCTTAGCCTAATCGATCAGTGCACTACGAAGCCAGTGCTAGACAGTGAACTGTCAACGGGGGGAGCCCCGCCGGCCATTATCGGCCGATATTCACTCTTAATAGTTTGATCGGTGCTCTCTATAAAGGCCGATCAGGAGAGCTAGATCTGATCGATATGGACATAAACGTGTTACAGGCTTGGCCTGTCACTTTAAGAGTAGCAGCCACAAGGGGTGTGTGTGTGTGTGTGTGTGTTGTGTGTGTGTGTGTGTGTGTGTGTGTGTGTGTGTGTGTGTGTGTGTGTGTGTGTGTGTGTGTGAGTGAGTGAGAGAGAGAAATGTGATGGCCAAGGCGAGTTATGAAGAGAGAGACGAAAGTATAGAGAAAGTGGTCAGAACGTGAAAAGTAACTAGTCTGTATGTAGGCCTATGCAATACAGTGTCAATGTAACTGATTAGTCTGAAGAACGTGAATAAACAGAGGTTCTTCCCACGGCACACGAACGCCCCGTTTGCATCCCTTTTCCCCTCGAAATGTCTGGGCAGCTGGTTACCGGCTGACCACGAGCCAAGTCAGAAACCACCGGTGTGTAACCGAAACTACGGTTTCGGTGCCAAGATACCGTTAGTAAAAAGGTAACAAACGCGAGTGAAGTATAACCGGACGCGAGAGAGAGATCAGATCAGCTGCTGAGTCTGACGGTGACTCGCAGCTCTGCATGATCACCTGATGCTCCTCCCTCGGTTTAGCGAGCTGACCGGACTGCGCAAAATGCGTACATGAAGTGCTACGTCATGAACGCAAGAAATCATACCCACGTGGGGGCGCGCTCATGTGATTGGCTTAGAATGGAGGAGACATCTGATTGGCTATAGATAGAAAAAATTACAAGTACGAATCGGCTGACCGTCAGGGGAGTCTCAAAAAACCCACACACGAATGCACAGCGATCCGTGCACAGAAAGCTGTTTGTGTTTGCAGGTGCAGAGGTTTTAAACGGAAAACAAATATGTGGGGATCAAAAATACATATGTAAAACTTTTTTCTGTAATTGGATTTTATTTACATGTATATGAAACGGAACACATTTGTGTGTGCATTGAAAAACACAAGTGGATCCGGAAATACAAGTGTGAATCCTTCTGTGTGCATGTGTGTATTATGAGACTGTTCTGAGCCCATACAACATACCTTAGTTTGGTTTCCATTCATGTGTATCAGATTTTGAATGAGCATTTGTGAAAATCTGCAAAAGAAAACGCAAATAAATATTTTTTTCGATCAACTATGTTATGCGATAATAACAAGTTGGTTCATCATGATAAGCAGTAAACTAGGTTTGGTGCAACAAGAGGATGTCATTTGAAAGGCTTCTGTTTAATCTCAAATGTTGTACGCTAAAGCTTGAAAACATTATTTTCTTGCAATATGTCAAGATATTTTCTAATTTAGTGTACTAATTTAGATGTCAAATTGTGCACATAAAAAAACGCATCAAAGCAGATGGATGGAAATACACACAGTTTCTCATCAAATGTATCAGGAAGAAAGAGAAATGTCTCCAACAACAGCCAAAACTTAAACTACCCAAGCACACTTTACCCCATAGCCACCATTTTAGAAAAAATAGCCTAGCATTAAAATTCAGAGTCATCTTTATCATTCACATGGTTTAATACGCTGCCAACGCATACAATATGTGTTTAAACCTGGGTACTTTTTTTTTACATGACAGCCGATATAGCTGACATCTAGAAAATGTACTTTGACAAGCAAAAAACGTTTTTTTGTAAAAATGTTTACTTACCAGACCACAATGAGTATCTCTCTTTCACAGGCAATGAGAAATGGGTGGAGCTTGCATAATTTCTGGTCACTTGATTACAACTATAAGGCGTTGCCTGGTTACAGGGGGTGGTTCAACTACCACTGGCTGAATTTACCCCCTTCTCCCCTATACATAATGGGGTCAGCTGTGGCTCAGGAGACAAAGACTAGCGGATTGATTCCCAGTTTTACCACTTCAAAAGTCTCCAAAAGTCTCCACTGGCAAGGTACTAAAGCCCTATTTACTCCTGAAAGCATATCTATCGTTGTTCATGAAGTCCATATACTATCCATTTACCAGGGCCATAATGAAAATACAAACATAACTTCAGGCTCAATAAGGTGTGTTATAACAATTAACCATATATACATGCAGCATTCTCCATTACTCCACCGCTCCATCAAGCATCAAATGCAAAACACAGACCAGTCAAACAGGGAAAAAGGGGCATCCTTGACAACAGTTAAAACAGCTCTACTTACGTAACACATTTATGACTAAAATCACAAAGCAGATGCACATCATGCTAAAGTCATTTTTCAAAGCCCTGACACACTGAAAACCGCTCACCTCTGCGTCATTTCAAGTAAAAAAATCCAGCGTCATATTCGCTTTTTGAGGTTAAGACACATTTCAGAAATAATGTTTAATGGTGGAACATTGGCGGGCTGTGAGAGGGCAGCCGTGTACTGTAGGCTACACAAGAGCTGAAGAATGGGTCAGCGTGCACACGGCAGAGAAAACACAGGAGATGTTCAGAAGCCAACAGATAAATTGTTTGGATGTGTTTGTACACATCGCTTAATTCCTTACCTGCACTTCATCGTTTGTGTTATTGTGAAAGTTGACACGGCACTTTTGTCTCTGAGAGTAAAGCAAACACTGAGATGACATAACAGCTACAGTGTCTATTGTCCCTAGATGAACAAGTGTTGGCTTTTTAATCTTTTCTTATCCCCAGGACAGCCACTTGACAACGGGAACATTTATTATTAGAAAGCGATTCAGTGAAAGACAGAAAGAAAAGAGCGACTTGTGATTGAAGTGTGTTTCTTTTCCTGGCTTGGTAATATGATTGTTCTAAAGCCTTCCTTGGTCTCGGCCCCCTCTTTGTTCCTCTGGGTGATTAAAACAAATAAACCACGGGATCAAAATAAGACAGCATCTGGAAGACAGGAGGGGGAAGAGATTTGGACATATTTAGCTCAGCTCAGCTCAGTAGATGAAAGCAAACGGGATGCTAGTGCACTGGACTGTGGAAAATAATCACCCACTCCACACCACATCATTTCACACTTACCGAACAAAATACACAGTTTACAGTAAATGATATAGCAGCCTGAAAATCCGCACTTTCTAAAGAAACGAATGGCTCCTTCTTTCCATTTTTCTAATCCTCTTTCGTTTATCTGTTAAACCATCTGGACTGTGAGGTAGAAAAAAGGGCTTTTCCAATGAAGAAATGTACTTGGATTTGAACCAGAGTGAATCAACATGTGACAGATGAAGTAAGAGGCACTATACGGATACACAGCAGTCCTTGTTCGACCTCACAGGAGATACATCTAACTCTCAACAGGTGTCTCTGTAGGGTTTCATCAATTCGTCTTGATGTCAAACAGTGGAAGTTTGGAGAGCTGCTTACCGCATTGTGTGCTGGCGTTCATGAAATGATTGATTGAGGGAACGAAAGAAGAAGAGACGGAGAGATTGTTTAAGCCATAGAAAACAATATTTAGACGTGCTGTGCCCAGTGTGAAACAGAAGTATGAAAAAAAGCACATTTGTTCCTAAGACGGCCCTAAAAATTTAGGAAAAAGAAGAATCATACATGAAAAATCCTTATTCTCTGCACAGAATACTAGGATGACCTTCTCGTAAATACTTTATTTTAAATATCGAAACATCACAAACACTATGACATTGCTGTGTGAAATGAAACCACCAATAGGCAGTAATAGAAAATCACATTCAGTGCAGAAATACTCTGTTACAAGTAACAGTCCTGCATGCAAAATGTAACATTTTTAAAAGTACAACAATTAACAGCATCAAAATATTATAAAAGTACTTATAAATTGAAGTTCTCATTACACAAAATTGCCCCTTTCCGATTAATATATCATTGGATAATATATGAATGGAATAATGTGCACATCACTAATGTTGCAGCAGGTAAATGTATTGTGTACATTTCCATCAAGAGATCAATAGTCCTTTTGATTTAATTATATCCTGATTTATTTGCTGATTTATTAATTTAAATTTTTAAATTACCACAAGTTTGTTTGTCTCTGATTTGGAGTGGATTAAAGTAAAAAAAAGTACAAGGTTCTCAGAATTGTATTTATTTACACTAAACATACTTTCGATCATTTCCCTCTGAGTCTCAACACACACTGGATGCAGGCTGAAGTCTAAGTGATGAGCTCATCAGGGACACTGCAAAGTTTTTTAAGTGAAAACACTCCTCATAAGCAGAATGTGAAGTGAATCAAAAGGACAGCTGATGACGATCCCCGAAAGCTCAATCGTTGCTTGAAGCAGCATTCCTGTGGCAGAGGGAAGTCCTCAAACTGACAGGGAGGCTCATGAGCCAGTGGTCTGCGGTTGTTTATTATGTTTTCAATCTCCCCTAATGACGAAAACACTCCATTCTCATCCACATGGACTCACATGGAGAGTGGCTTTTCGTCTCTGCAGGGGAGCATTACAGATGATACAAGCTGGGGAAGAATTGGCTTCCTCGCCATGACCGAAAGGACTGGGCGCATTCGGAAAATGTTCAACTGATGGAACTCAGCACCATCCTGCAGCTTCAAGAGCAGCAACAAATCATTTCACAGAATGCAAATGGATGTGAGGGATTAGAGACTGGTTTACAGTGACAGCTAATATTCTGGGTTTATAAATGCTTTGCCAACTCCCAAGTGGTGACTTTTACCATCCTGCAAAGACCTTTACAGGGGGAAAACTAAAGATCACTGCTCTCCTACCTCATGTAGTATAAACTCAAAGCTGAGAGCAATGACTCTTAAGTTATTATTCATTATTTGGTCCATAACAATAAATGACATGTCGGTGGTTCTGCATGTTTTACTCTCGACTTTCCATTTTCCAAAGCACACCACAAGTTTTTTTTAATTAATTTTCCTCCTTTTCCAGAGAGTCGTTAGTTTCAGTTTGCTGAAAAAAAACAACTTGGAGAAACTTTCAATTTGCTTGAGATGTAATTCATCACGAAGAACATTTAGCTACCTCTAAAGTATTGTTTTTGCAAGTTCTCAGTAAGTTATGTTGACATTAAGTTTTACATCGTTTGTTAGCAGTAGTTGTTTTAAAAATGTTTCATCCAAGTTACATTCTGGTTATACTATGCAATACATTCCCAATATTCTATTCACAACAACTACATGTACTATTAGTAAATAAAACAACGAGCACTACTTGTATCTGAGGGTGATGTAACTCCAAGGTGCTCCTGATGCACAGTTAGGAAACCTCTGTCACCAAAAAAGGAATGAATTCCCCAAAAGGCACATTTCTTCATACGAGTTTAAAAACCCTTATTATGTGGCTTCATGTTTAGAAATCAATGCATCTCCACCACACATTGGTCTTCCTCGGGTGAACTAATCAAACACAGAGGAAAGGGATTAATGTCAACAACAACAATATCATTAACGTCATCCATCGCCAAGATGGAGGAAACACACGAGAAAACCATCAGAGACTCCTGGAACAAATCTAAACTTCACCTAAACGTTCACAAGCTCCTCCAGCACCGAGCAGAGCAGTGAATGCTTACACACCTGAAAGGCTGCCCCAGTTAATGTACGTAGAAAAGACTGCAGTGAACTGCTGATAACCTGATTTTATGTGCAGCATGTGGGATATATTCTCCATGGCAGCAGTCAGGGCCAGCTCTGTAACGACCATGCTAATGCCTGATTGCATTTAATTTGATACAAATTAGTACATTATCCAGTAATTTAGCAGGAGCCATCATTACATAATACCTCACTTTATTAAGAGGCGGGGTCTTATGACTGGCATGTCACATTCAACACAAGTGTCCTCTCTCTCTCTTTCTCTCAGGGGATTGGATTCTCTGCTGTGGAGAGTAGATGTGCTGCTTGCGTAATAAACTTTGATTGCACGCAATACTGTTGAAAGATTCCCGACAGAAACAGGCCAACATCTAATTGGGTCTGGAGAAGAGCGAAGTTCTAACTCTCAACTCTTTTTTTTATTATCCATCCCTGTGTTTCTCATTAAAAATAGTTTCCAGCCATTGAAAAGAGGATTTGAAACAGCCAGCCTCAGGTAGTACCTGCTGAAACATTTGCCAGACAGTCAGGCTGAACTCTGGACCCTGGTTCTGGTGTTGGACTCTTTCCAAAAACCTTATAAACTTTCAGCTATAAGTCTGAGTCTGTACCATTTAGTTATTTCTCTTTTTAATACAACAACCACAAATCATTCTGCATGAAAAATAACCCTTTGTTTCAGAAAATGTGTGGTAATTATGATCCAAATCAGATAGTAAAAGTTGAGGATTACATTAATTTATTGCATCACGTTAGTGAAGCTGAAAGAATGGTAAATTGATTGAATTTATACTGTAGAGCGTTCTTATCGTCTTTACGACCATTAAAGCCCTTCGAAATGATGACCACAGGAAGCAAGGGATCTAATAAAAAAGCAAATCAATCAAACCTGGATTTGGAAGAAAAACTGATGTGAATGTATTCTCCCGATTAGTTTCTCATAATTATTATGTATGGACTACAATATGGCATTAACTAAAGCATAGCAGGGGCCAGTGGCTTACTTTGGGGATTCCAAATAAATTAGTCTTAATATTTATGCACATATAGCATCAAACAGTCAAATCAAAGATTATTTAACTAGTCTAAAATCTAGTCTTAAACTGATCTCAAACTACATCTACTGACAAGACTAATCAAAGCTGTATAAACCTTCTTGAAGGCTTTGAGAGATAAGATGAAGGATCACAAACTGAATAAGTAGCTCAAGAGGATACTCTGAGAGAGTTTTATGTCGTATTGAAAATAATGTGCTGCATGTTGGAAAGAAAAACCATAAAGCTAAATTCTTTGACGTAGAAGTGTGTTTCTGAGATGCAATGTATTGCTCTGCTTCCAGTCGGTGACACACCATGATTATTGAGGCCGTAGAAGGAGAGAAAAAGAAAGACATCCAGGTCTAATTGTGAGCAGGTGACTGCCGGTGAACAGTCGACAATTCGGAAAAACTGCCCCCACTTTCAAATGCCACAGCCACGCCGACTGGCCTGTTTCCCTCACAGGCCTTTTTAATTTTCCATAACATTCCTTAATCGACCTGGCCGACTCTGCACACACCATACCAGACATATGCAAACATACTGCACACACTGGATATGTCTGGGCAGCTTTCACTGGTGCATGATGCACGCAAACATAGCGCGAGGCAACAAACAACAGAGAAATATCCACAACAATCAGAGAGTCAAGGAGACACAAAGGGCTAAGTTACATACTGTAGCTGTATTGTGTTACATTATGCATGGTTCAACATACAAGACTGGGTTGTTTATCTTCAGTTGACAGGTTAGTGTGTAAGCCACAATCTCTTGATTACACACATTGGTTAGAACTTTGAAAGACTTGTTTTGGTAACGGACCATCTGGTTTCCATATGTCTGTCAGAAGCAACTCTTACTTTTGGCGGGAAACCAAAAAATATCATTGCTAAACTCAGCACTTGGCTGAGGGGCTCGTTGCTTCCTGAAGAGAACAGAGAACCCTCTGATCTATTAAAAACCTACAGTCCATGTTAAAAACCCAACACGAAGATGGATGCTTCATGAAAGCGTTGTTGCAGCCAATAATTGATTTTAAATTAGTGTAGCTGAGCTTTACAACAAAAACTCATGTTTTGCACATTATCTAACTCTGCACCATCGCCCATCAATTACAAAAGTTATTAAAAGCATGTGTTTTTCTATTATTGAGTGAAATGAGAACATTAACACAATTCTCATGTCTGTATGTTAGCTATAAAGCTACAGCCATACACCGGTTAGCATAGCTTAGCACAAAAACTGGCAACAAAGTGACACTGCTGGTCTTGGGTGGGTATTAAGATATTCCCCAGGGCTACTTGACATGTTCAATAACAGTAAAGTGTAAAAGAACACATTGTGGGTTTTGGGGGGATTATGTAAGATTATGTGTTGGGTTTTGGTTTCCTAGAAAAACAAAGTCACAAAATTCTCAGAAACTGTTTTTGCTTTCGTAGGTGGATATTGTTACCTCATTAAAAGGAAGTCCATAGACCATTACCAAGAACTGTCCATGAAAGTTAGACATTTAAGTAGAGTAAACAAAGATGTGCCTTTCTGTAGACATATACTGAACTTTACAAAGAAAACTAAATTGTTTCAAGAATCTGATTGTTTTGGGAGTTGAAAAATGAACACAGACACAACTTTTATTTTGTTCCTTATTTCCATAAATCCCTGAAAAAACACAAAGATTATTTGAAATCAATGATTCGTATGAGGTTAAGATTAGTTCAGGCACATGCTTTGAATAATATGAGTTGCCTCTGATCTCTAAAAGCAAAGCCAGATCTATCCTCAAAGTTATCTGATTGGAGATGTCGTGTCACCCGGCCACTTGGACCTGAACACAGCTGGGAATGTGCCTGGCTACAATATCCTTTGAGACTTTTAAAGCCAGTGGAGAAAATGAAGTAGATAGGGAGGTTAACACAAGAATAGGAGGTAGAATAAGGGATGAATCGGTCCAGACAGAGTTGATATAAAACATAGAGCTCTTTGAGAAAAAAGCTAAGTGGATCAAGAGATTCTCTAAAAAGTAGTATTGCAATTGCAGATGATTTAAAACATCCTCCACTTGTGGCGCTGAAGTTTATTTCTGCTTTAGATTTGCTACCTCCTCACAGGGCCATATTTCTAAAACATTATCGCTGAGGACCACAGATATGATAAATGGCCAAGCAAAACAAACTGAGGGAATGAAACTGAATAATACTTTGTAATCCTTTTGGAGAGATTATTGTACTGATTACCCGGAGTCTAAATACCTTCACTTTTTAAGTATTTAAAGTTTGAATAGTACGCATTGTCAAGAGTTTGATAAGAAGGTCTAAACCACTCTCATGTCAAATGTGAAGCTAGAGACAGTTAACATAGCTTAAAATTAAGACTGGAAAAAGGGAAACAGCTAGTTTAGCTCTGTCTCACCTGTGAGTCATTGACATTTCACTTATTTTTACCTAACTTTTAATGAGAAAAGGGGCACAAAAAACATTTGCTTTGCTTGTAGTTGTAGATTTCAGCAGAATATTGCCTCAGCTTATTAAGGTAGGGCTTTAGATGCAGAACTATTTCTTGGCATGGTGCAGTGATTTCCTGTCTTACCATTATGTGAAAGGTTACATTTCCCTTGGAAAAACTCTTATAGATTATATATTATATATAAATATATAACATATAATAATATAATTATTAGCTACTTAAGGAGACAACAATTAGATGGTTATAACGATACGAGTTCTTTCATATTTGTAGTTTTGGTTTATTTTGCCTGCATGCTTTGTAAAAGCTTTATGTCTAGTACATGTTGATGTAAATGAATTTGGCAGAAAATCAGTCCCTTCGGTAACGGATGTATCACGAATTTGACATAACTCACTGTTATGTAAAGTATCAGATTGAGAAAACTTGGGTGTGGGTCAGTTTCAATCACCTTAAAATAATCTGTTCATGAGTATGAATAAATCGTATGCAACATTTTGTGTGGTGTACGCCAACAAATACTGAAACATTAAGCAAAAACAGTCAGTGACCTAGCATCGCTGCAGAAACCTGTCTGTTATTGTATGTTCAATGTGATCTTTGACCATGTTTTACAGACGGCCCCACCGGTTTAATAACTGTTCTCAGTCCCAGAAAGCAGCTTGTCCCAGGAGAAATGTAGAGAAACACAATGTGACGTACAACTGACTATGATTTAACACAACTCAGTCTTTCAACCTGTCATGTCGTGGATAGTCCATTTTTTGGTCCTATGAGTAAAAGGCATTTACGTTTTACTAATTTATTAAATCTCACACCAGTTGTCCAATATTATTTGGTTGGATAAACAGCTCAACAACCTGGATGAGCAGTTGATCCACAACTTAACATTACATTACATTGCATTTAGCTGACGCTTTTATCCAAAGCGACTTACAATAAGTACATTCGACATTCGAACATCAGGTTTCATAGAGCTAAACATTTCAAGTGCTACTCAACTGGCTTTAGATAAGCCAGCCCTTTATTAGTATATAAGTGCTCTGTTAGCAGTTCTTTGTTAGTCATTCTATCGCTCGAAGTGGAGTCGAAAGAGATGAGTTTTCAGTCTGCGCCGGAAGGTGTGTAAGCTTTCTGCTGTCCTGATTTCAATGGGGAGCTCATTCCACCATTTTGGAGCCAGGATAGCAAACCCACGTGTTTTTGCTGATGGGAACTTGGGTCCCCCTCGCAGCGAGGGTGCAGCGAGTCGTTTGGCTGATGCAAAGCGAAGTGCACGTGCTGGGGTGTACGGTTTAACCATGTCCTGGATGTAGGAAGGGCCAGATCCATTCGCAGCATGGTACGCAAGTACCAGTGTCTTGAAATGAATTCTAGCAGTTACCGGAAGCCAGTGAAGGGAGCGGAGGAGGGGAGTGGTGTGGGAACATTTAGGAAGGTTGAAGACCAGACGAGCCGCTGCATTCTGAATGAGCTGCAGAGGTCGGATGGCACATGCAGGTAGACCAGCCAGGAGGGAGTTGCAGTAGTCTAGGCGTGAGGTGACGAGAGCCTGGACCAGAACCTGCGTCGATTTCTGGGTCAGCTGCGGACGTATCTTCCTGATGTTGTAAAGCGTGTATCTGCAGCAACGGGTTGTAGCAGCGATGTTTGCAGTGAAGGACAGGTTGTTATCCAGGGTCACACCCAGATTCCTTACAGTCTGGGTCGGGGAAACAACAGAGGTGCCGATGTTGATTGTCAGGTCAAGAGTGGGACAATCTTTTCCCGGAAGGAAAAGCACTTCAGTTTTGTCAAGGTTGAGCTTGAGGTGATGAGCGGACATCCACTGAGAGATGTCAGCTAAACAAGCAGAGATGCGTGCGACGACCTGGGTCTCTGAGCGGGGAAAGGACAGAATTAATTGGGTGTCGTCAGCGTAGCAGTGGTATGAAAAACCATGCGGGCTAATGACAGTTCCGAGCGAGTTTGTGTACAGGGAGAAGAGGAGGGGACCAAGAACAGAGCCCTGAGGGACCCCTGGAGGATGCAGGATTTGACTCTTGACAAACATTAAAGATGCAATAAGAGTGCTTTTGACGCATGCAAGAAGAAACCTTTTGCTTGTTGAAAAAGATGTGTCTGTCCTAAGGCATTTGTAACTATTGTTTTACTGAGTAACCAATGTAATTGTTTTTCATTTCTATATACGATGCCTCAGTTGAAACTGTTTGGAGTCCCCCTTCAGGAATCCTGTGTTCAACTTTGAAAATGTCTGTACTAAAACATACTGGTGGTTTTTCTTGTTCTAGCCCACTAACTATAAACAGTGTTTATCTTACTGTCCGAGCATGCAGGATTTCAGATTGGCTTCAATTTCAGGCACTGTTGTGCATTAATTTCATCATTTCAATTTCATAAAAGTGGAGCTCACGGAACCGATCGATTGCAGGGAACATTTATCTGGCTTCATTTTTTGCCAAAATTACATTGATGCTTGATGACACGGTTTGAGCTGGGATTGTTTTGGAAAATCTCCCTTGAAAATGCTTTCGATGACGACATTTTTAATGCAAAAAAATCAACAAGCTCACATCATCATTTCCTTGACATCCATGTTTGTTTATTGTCTTTACTACTCACTGACTAAACTACATATAATGGCAATGACCAATAATCTGTGGACGTATAGTCTTGTAATTACTACTGCTATAAAACACTTATTCAATCTACTCCTATTCAAACTATTGTAATCAAATGAAGGCGGTTAAGGTCAAGAACATTAAACTTCTTCAAAGCTGTCAAAACATGAGGACAAAAAAGACAGAAACCCCCCGAAGACAAAAAGCCAACGAATGTCAAGAGGAATTAATTTTTTAGATTAAAACTAGCCGATTTCGACTGAATGCTTAAAATGTCATACATCAAGTAGCAATATTCAAAATTACAGAGAAAAAAAAAGATAGGATCCTTAAAGGAAAAATATTTATAGAAGAAAAAATGCTGTAAACATTGAGAGGACGTTGAGTAGAAACATATTGAGTCTCTGCCTGTTGATATTATATCCAATGGTGTTTGTGTTTGGTTCGACTTGTTGCTGATGATGAACAGTCTGATGGTCCTGCTACCGTCTGCCATTTACAGACTTACAGTAAATTAGACTTTCCAGCTGCTCCCTCCACATGAGCAGAAGGTCTCAGAGGGGCTTTTGGTCCTCTCTGGTTTCTACACCTGCAAGCTGTCTCAGACTGTTTTCCTTTTCCACAGTGTCTTTCTCTTCCAAATGAGGCCTTGAAACATCTGCCAGCAGGTCAATCATCACACACACAAGACACACATCTGTTTAAAAATCTAAATGGTAGGGGCGCCCAGTAACTGAGGCTGAGATCTTAGAGGCCCGGTTTCGAAATCGATCTGCGGACTTTTGCTTCATGTCTTCCCCTCTCTTTCCCCCTTTCCTGTCTATCTATAGCTGTGCTATTGAATTAAAGCAAATCAAAGCCATTCAAAAATACTAACTCGTAGTTTATTTGGGGAAGAAGTTTGTACTATTAAGGTGACTTTCCGGGCTCTGGTCCACAAGTAAGAAATATCATTCAAAACCCATTGTTTTCTTAATATTTTTCGATAAAGGTGATACTTAAAACAATAAAATCTTATTGTTAATTCAATATTTTAGACTTTTAGTGAAAATTAAACCTCATTACTTTTTTTGTATGCTTGCAAGGTCATAATTTAAGTTTTACCTCTATTATCAATTGCTGTAGTTGGTGCTGAATTGTCTCAGTGTATGGAAAGTAAACCCCAGCAGAAACACACTTACACATAGGATAATTGAATGCTGAATAAGAGATTGCATTAAGTTACAGAAGCTAATGCAACAGACGTAACACATGACGTTATGACTTCGGCTCTTTTCGGTTTAGCGGGAGCTGCCAGTGTCAACAGCCTAACATTTGGGTCAATGTGGTGAACAAACAGCAGCTCGAGTTTGACTTTGACATCAAAGTTTCTAAAATGTGAAATGATCAGAGTACATTTGGGAGTGACTGAGTGTTGTTATTCGACGAAGAAAGACAACCAAAGAAAACAAGGGGAGACATTTATGACTTTGATCTAAATGTGTCCAGAATCCTGTCTTGTCTTCCCTCATTAACAGTCAGAACGAAGCAGTATGCAACAAAAACAACAAAGGCTTCTGGATGATCTCACAAAACCAATACCATACAGTAGAATCATTAACACATAAAAAGCAGTTATTTACCAAAAGGGAGTCATTTGTTTCCTAAAAGTCAACACTGTGGCCACTAAAAGTGAATGAGTTTTGGAGCTCAGTGGATATGAGCAGATCCTTCCCAATCCAGAAAGGACATACCTGTCCGTCGCTAAACGCGCAGTGGTACTCAACCTTGTCCTAATCAGGAGCCACGTTGACGAAAAAATATTTTTGCAAGAGCCACAATCCAAAAACGCTCCTTTCCTCCCTGAAACCATTATGCATTTGAGAATATGGATAATAGTAATATGTTGCTAAGGAATGAAAAGCATAATGTACAGTGCAATAACTGTGATTTATTATTTTCACAGCAACCACAAAACACACATTGCTGATCATCACTGCCCATAACAACAGATAACAGACAGCATGTGTACTGATCATCACTGCCCATAACAACAGATAACAGACAGCATGTTTACTGATCATCACTGCCCATAACAACAGATAACAGACAGCATGTTTACTGATCATCACTGCCCATAACAACAGATAACAGACAGCATGTTTACTGATCATCACAGTCCATATAACAGAAGATTATAGACAGCAGGGGTTGTCAGAAGATTAATGTTGTACTTACTTCACACTCATTGTGATTTCTGACACTCCTTCTGCCGCACAAGTGATTTGAAGTCGGGCTCTGCGCTGGAAACGGCGATCCGAAGGGCCTCTGTTGTGTGCTGCAGACTCAATCTGTTTCGGTTGCGACATTTTATTTTTGAGAGCGCAGAGAATGCTGCTTCACACCGGTATGTGGACGGAAACATTGAGATGATGCGTCTTGCCAGTTTGGAGATATTTGGTAGATGCCCCACCAGTTTCCAAAAGTCCACGACATCTGTAATCCGAAACTGACGCTGAAGTTCATCTGAGCTCTTTAACTCCACGAACTCCATTTGAAGCTGCACAAGTCCGAGCTGGTCGCTTATTTGCTTCATTTCATTGACCTCAATCAGGAATGGGTTTTTCACAAGTAGAAAAATATTGCTATGGTCCTTGAAGTCGTGGAATCTTGATGTGTAGTTTTGCTTGAGCTCAGTTAGCACGTCACAGAATTGTGATTGACAGGGCAGGAGAGTACATCCAGTTTGTCAGAAAATAGTCTGACAGCCGTGTAGAGCTCATACACGGTCTTCTTTCTTCCCTGCATCTTGAGATTAAGTTCGTTCAAGTGCTGCGCAATGTCACACAGGAACGCAACATACAGCACCCACTCTTTATCATCCAAAAAGGGAAATCGGGAAGTCTCCCCTTTGCCGACAATGAAGGATTTCAGGGGTTCAAGCAGGTCCATGAAATGTGCAAGCATACGTCCTTTGGACAGCCATCTGATCTCGGTGTGTAACACCAAATCTTCATAGTGAGTGTCAAACTCCTCACACAGCAGTTTAACATTTAAGTGGTTTCTTGCACGGGCCCTGATATAATTAACCACTTCGATTACATTTGCCATCACTTCATTCAGACATTTGAACTTAGCAAACAAGGCTTGTTGATGCACAATACAATGACAAAATACCCTCAGCAGCAACCCCGCCGTTTTCAGCGTTTCTTTCAGCAAAGCCTCCATTCCTCTTACCAAGCATCGCCGGTGCGCCATCTGTTGTGAATGCTGTGATTTTTTCTGGTCCAATGTTAAACTTTTCTAATGTTTCCAGCACAGCGTTTTTTATTTCAATGCCCGTTGTTCCATTTTTCAATGAAACCATGTCAAGCAGTTCTTCTGTAATGTCAAACTTACTGTTGATCGCTCGGATAAAGATGAGTAATTGTGGCGTGTCATTGATATCCAAGCGTTCGCCCATTGCAGGGCTGACAAACTCAGCGGATGACAGTTTGTCCTTAAGAGTATGTGCAATGTTCTCTGAAATGTCTGGTGCACTCCTAGCTACAGTAGAATCCGACAGTTGAATTTTTTTTGCCTCTCGTTCCAGGTCTTTTTTCTCAGGGAACAACGTTGAACAAGCCAGCAGTATGCAATCCTTCACCATTTCTCCATCAGTATATGGCTTCATCTTTTTCATCAGTTCATGTGTGATTTTGTAGGATGCCTCTGTCGCTCTTTCACTCGTATTAGTGTGGAATACGTTTTTTTGAGCAGTTCGGTTCTGTTTGTGTCTCGCCAACTTTTCCGCCCTCAGCTCTCCACCTTTCGGAAAGTCGGTACTGAACTTCGGGTGTTTTGTGTCGTGATGGCGCTGCAAATTGGACCTTTTAAATTGTGAAATGACGTTGTCACAAAGCAGGCAGATGCATTTTTCCGAACTGGTGGAGACGAAGAAAAACTCGAGTTCCCAGTCCTCTTTAAATGTTCGATATTCCTCTTCATATTTTCGTTTCCTATATTCCTTTGCCATTTTTGCATAGTGCTGTAAGCTAGTTTTCCCAGTGTGACGGAGCAATTATCTCGCGCACCTGCAATCAGAGCGCGAAACCTGAAATAATTTGTGATTGGTTGTTCAGAGGGATGGGGGGGTGGCTTAATAGACTGATGTGTGTGATGACTGATGTGTGACTTGTGAGTGATAATGAAATGTTGATGAATTCTGCTGTCAATGTTTTTTTTTTCGTTTTTTTTTTTTTTTTTAAGTGGGACTTAAAAGAGCCGCAACTAGTCATAAAGGAGCCGCGGGTTGAGTATTGCTGGCGGGTCAGAAGAGGTTTCCCTGCTTCATTCATTCCCATGTGCCCCTGCTGAGGTCTCTGCTGACAGAAGGTTTGGAACAAGACAGCTGAGATCATGTTTTTCACACATAGATTTAGCAGTTCCAGCGCTGTTATGAATAATGCTCCATTACGCCCATACAGAGCGACAGAGCATAATTGGAGAAATGAAGAAAACTAGTGTTAATTTGGCTTTTTATTTACGTCAATGGGGACAAATGCCTCATCGCATCAAAGGTTGTTTCACACCGCCTGTCCAAGCCTATTATACTGTAGTTTGAGTGTTTGTACAACACAACAACAATCACCAAAACAGAGAGATAGCCAGCGCCAAAAATCAAACTGATACAAGCGGATAAATGGCCAACTGGTTAGTGTTGCTGCCAAAGAACCTGTTGTGAATCTAGTTCTGATTAAAGAGGGATGACTTTATGGCTGTTTTTGACTTTTAGATTTATTCTGATGTATGAGAGCTCAGGTTTTGACTGAAAATGAGTTATTCTGCATGGAAATCAGCGACATGCAGTCATACTCCAATGTAACGGAAAAACAACTAAAGAAAAACTAAATAGTAATAATAATAAAATGTCTCTACTGATCTGTGTTGTAAATGTGATTTATGTATGATTCCAATCGCTTTTTATAGTCAAAATCAGCAAATTTGCCGAGCTCCGCTACAACTACGGGTAGCGATGAGCCAGGGACGAGAAGTGAGGCAGGGACGAGCTCTGCCTCTCGTAAACCCTTATTATACATCCATGCGTAAGCCCACAGTAACTGGCTGGAGCGCGGGCACTAATTTAACGCGGGCACTTATTTTGTGAGCGCGCTCAAGCTAGCTACTGTGGGGTGAGGTGAGGCACAGATGAGCTCTGCCTCACCTCAGAATGCGTCACCCCACAGAAACTGGCTGGAAAGCGGGCCCTAAGCGCATGCCTGCACCATCTCACTGTATGTCACCAATGTAATGTTTGTAGATCCCTTTATTACATTTATCCTCGCCATCCATAGTCTCGAAATAACTTATTTCACGTATATATGATATTTAGGCTCGCTGGTCTCATCATACAACGGCAATGAACAAAGCACCAGGGGAGGCACCCATAACCTCTGCCGCACTGAAGGGGGCGCAAGTGAGCCCACAGGTTCTTGTTGCTACTGTTATTCTACGCAGAGACGGTAGACGCAAACAACAAATTAGACTTTTGAAACTAGAGGAAGATAAGGAGGACTTTTACAAAAAAGTAATAGAGATTGTTGTCGAGAAGGATAGCATGGACTTCATCTTCAAGTCAAACGGGGCACAAACTTATCTCGTGCCCTCATTGGTCATGTGCGCGTTCGTGTGTGTTGGAGGAGGGGCTCTGTAAGGAAGTTGCAGATTTTCTCCGGTTGTGTATTTTCAAATTCTAGCGATCTCGAGCCGGTTTCTGAAATTTACCTACCCCACCTTTAAGGTCAAAATATAATAGTTGTAAATCTGACTCTGAAAGAGTTAGTGCCTCACCAGCCATGAACCTCACCGCACGTCACTGATGGAAATATATGACATCAACAACCATTTTGATAAAGGAGAAATACCTTCATGCAAGGTCATAAATATCTGAAATGTTGCTGCTAAAAATATAAATTACAATTGGACTATACACAACAATTGAGACAGCAATGCATGCACAGTAGGCCTACATTACAATTGAGTGAGCACAAAAATGAAACTATTTAGCAAGCAAGCAAACAAAGCTAAAAATAGTTTACAATTTAAATGTTTAGCTAGGTATGGATTTACAGTAAAAAAAAAAAATATCTAAAAAGAGATAAAACACGGATTCAAAAATTGGTAAAATAACAAAAAAAATATGAAAATGTAAATAGTTCTAAAAGTAATACATAGCTTAAATAAATAGCTAATAATAAATAAATGGTCAAATGTCAAAAAGGCCTCAAGTTAGGGAGGGGGGGGGGGGTGATTGCCACCTTGCCACCATCTCAGCCTACATTTTGAACTAAAACTACACACCTGTAAAGTTTTGTGACTGCTTAGTGCATAGTTGAGGCGCTATCGCAGTCACAAAATCTGTCCACAGACATAAAAATAAACACCTGGCAGAGTACTTAAAACATCCTCTGTGGTAGTTCCAACTACAGGAGGTGCCTCCGAAACCATATTTCAACATAATGACACACACTCACACTCCCACCCACACCCACACCCACACACACACACACACACACACACACACACACACACACACACACACACACTAAGTGAAAGCGATATTGGCGTCGCTGTCGTGGCTTGTAATGAACACTTTGGAAACACGGTGTTGTCTGTGAAGGTGGATGCCTACTTGAGTTTATTTATAAGGGCTGTCAGATAGAAAAAGGTTGGGGACCCCTGTGATATAATATAACTGCACTAACCTGCCTTTTCTCAACCAGATAGTCAGGAGGGTATTTTCCTAAATAAGATGGACTTTTATTAATTAAAATGGGGAAAAAAAGCTCTTTTCATTACGCTGCCATAGGACGTTAAGTGTTTCCCCTGCAGAATACCTTGGACAGCTCTGTATTGTTGCTAATGGCATCACACACACACACACACACACACACACACACACACACACACACACACACACACACACACACACACACACACACACACACACACACACACACACACACACACACACACACACACACACACACACACACACACACACACACACACACACACACACACACACACACACACACACACACACACACACACACACACACACACACACACACACACACACACACACACACACACACACACACACACACACACACACACACACACACACACACACACACACACACACACACACACACACACACACAGCTTCCCAACAGGATAACTGCTCATCCTAGAACATCTGTGTGGTATAAATCAACCTAAGAGGGGTTACCTCACAAACCACAAGGCCTGAGTCACTGAGAGAGAAGCCCTTAGCAGCGACCGCCAAGCAAGAGAAAGGAATGTAACTATCCTAAACTGCAATACATCATGTTTTAATTGCCAAAACACTGAAATTATGCTTCAAGTGGGATTAGGGGATGAGAAGTAAAAACATGCGGCCTGAAAGACGGGGTGATGCAAAGGCACGTTGAAATCAAAAAGCCATTACGCTAAATGTGTCTCCAGAGGCCTGTATCGACCTGAAGATGTTAATCTGTCTGCACTGGATGCACAATAGGAAGTCCAACTACTCTACTTTGCAGGGAATTGATTGAAGCTTGTCTATGCTATATTACTTTTGTTGCCATTATTAATAAAACAAGAATGACATACTAAAAAGTAAAGACTTTTGTCTCATAAATGCAGAAAAAGACATACAAATAAAACAACTTCCTATTTCCTTCCTTAAAATCATAAAAGATGAAAAATACATTATGACAGGAAGGGCATTTGTAGAGCGCAGACCTCAGGCCATTTATTTTCTAATGTGAATCCGCCCTGTGATTCAGATCTTCTCGGTTTAATGTAATAGGTTCGTCTTTGGAAAATGCTACACCCCTCCAAGTTACATGACATTTTGCAATAGTTGTTGGATTTTCACTACTGCACAGACACTTTTGTCTTACCAAAGTTAAAGAGGACTATTATGCTAATTACCAGGTTCATATGTGTGTGTTGTGCCTCTACTGGGGCATGTTTATGCTTTAATGTTCAAAAAGGTCTTTCTTTTTCTCATACTGCCTGTGTTGCAGCACCTCTTTTCACCCTCTGTCTGACACCAGAGCCCAGTCTGAGTTAACTGAACGTAACACTTGAGGGCAGCACATTAAACTGTAAACAGAGCATTGGCGTATTGTTTTATTGTCTTAAAAAGAAGATAGAGAAACGTGAACATATATCTGGAGTTTGTAATCACACAATCAAATATCCCTCTGTAACCACTCAATCGTCTGGTGATAAATGCTGAGTGTTCAACAATAGGCAGATTTGGGCCTGTGAAAATGACTATCAGGCCAGTGGGACTTGGAAAAAAGCAAACGATGACTTGCACTCCTACCGGCCACACTGCTGGTAAGGCACGTGCACCGAAAACAGAGCAGTAATCCAGCCACGTGCCTACTCAGATTCTGTCTCCCTCGACCCGATTCACTCTCGTCTTCCATGCTGCTCCGTCTACACACCCACATACAAATACTGGAGACATGAATGGTCCCACATCAAGCTTAGAAAGAAAACACAGTCATAACACGATTTAAAAGGAAATGACGTGAGGAGGGGGAGTGCAAATAGAAAGAAAAGGAATGCAATAACAAAAAATAGAAAGAGATGAAAGTGAATATAAAATGATCATGGCAGTCATTGGAAATTCAGAGACGACCTGCCATGTATAATTGATTGTAAAGAAACGGTTTCTATAAAATATTTGATCAATTTAAGCTGTTTAAAGATAAAACACAAACGTCCCCAAACAACTGCTGGGAGCAATTAAAGTCCAACAGGTTCAGTGGTAACGACTTGCTGGTACAAACTGTTATTCGTGCTACAGGTACACAGCGGTAAACATATTGTCTGCACAGCTTTACAGCCAGCTGGTCAGGGCCACCCCGCTAACTCTGTCATTCGTGTGCTCATAAATCAGCAGACTTTTATAAGATGCTTAACAAGAGTCTTCAGAGACACGTGAGAATGAGCCACAGACTTATTGAGATATCACATAACACCTCAGACGGCTTATCAGCATAATTACATGCTGTTGTTGAAGGAAGAGGCAGGGAGACAGGAAAAGATGGAGTAGGGATTACTTCAAGTGTCTACACAGATTTCTACTCTTGATAAATCATTCTCTCCCTCTGTCTGCCTGCTCACTTACACACAAGGTTCAAATGGCTCTAAAACATATTTGATTACAAATATTATAATGAGTACAATTTGTATAATAATACCTTTAATGCCCTGATAAATGGTATACTAAATAAAAACAACAACAAAAGTGAATTGTATCAAGGTGATATTTAAGAGGCTTTCCTCTGAGTGAAGACAGATACATGGCCCTCTTGTGGAGGATCAGGTTTCAACACATCCATAACACCACATACTCCTCACTTCCTATAAACTGTGACCAGATTCCACGAAAGCGCAATTAAGTTTCTCTATATGAAATGCGACTCAATTTATAACATGCGGAGGCAGAATCTGCTATATACAAACACTCGACAGCCGCAAAAATCCATAAATTGTCAAATAATTTAAAGTGGTGAATACTGATATTCAGATGTATTAGTTATCTTGAATGCTTAAGGGGTATTTTTTGGAGAAAATAGTTAGTTGCAATACTGATATTTTTGTATTAAGAGCACAGGGATTTCTATTTTGTATAGAGAGAATGTAAAGACTGCCTGACAGAAAACAACTTTTTAGGGCGGCACAAGGAGGTTGTTGCTTGTGACAAAATGTACATTGCAAAACCCCTAAAAATAATTATGACAATTCAACATATGAAGGGGTTTTCCACCGACTAGTTGCTCACAATTGCCATAAATTACACGCTCAATAACTAACTGGAGCAAACATCGACCCACCTGGTCAGAAACAGCCATAAATGGGACTTTTCATGAGTTACTCAATCCAGAACAACAGTCAGTCTGTCAGCATGCAGAAATTGTTTCCCCCCTCACTCAATGTTTTCCATTTATCACCCGCTGACTTCATGCAGGTGAAAGATCCAAACTGAGCCATTTAAGCAAACTCTCCTGCTATGTAACCATGGTGTTTTAAACTTTTTTTAAATGTAATTGAATTAAATTAAATAACGCCATCACTTGTCAAAAACACACCCGCTGATCTCATCAAACCAAACCAAATGTATAATCCAAACCTCTGGAAATGTGCTCGTTCTAAAAAATAACAAAAGCAACAGCAGCTGGATTTAATATAGTGCAAAAGTTCACAAATGTAGAATTTCACCAGAAAAATGTTTACACAATGTCTTTTACTCGCCACACCCTGGCATCTGTGAGAGTGTGTGACGCAGGCTGATTACTAGTATGCACTATTTTGGAAACTGTTATTCCCACAGACGGGCCTAATCCATACCTGCTGAGACTAATCTGGATTATCTTGGAGCAGCTAAACATTTTGTCCAACAGCGAAATTGAAAAAGCTAGCATTTTGAGACCAAGTCAACCAAGTCTGTTCTCCCTCTTAGTGTTTTCTTAACAATGACAAAAAACATGTTTAAAGGTTTTTAAAGGAATAGTTGGACATTTGGAAACAGCTATGTTACGACCCCTTCCTTTAGGTGTAACAGGTCGAGAGATTTTGGTATCTTTGGACAGAGGCTAACTGTTTTCATTTTTTTCAAGGCTTTATGCTAAAATAGGCTAAGCTAACTGGCTACTGATGTGATATCATGTGACATCTTCTCATCTGACTTTCAGCAAGAAAGTACATTTTCTTCCAGAAATTGAACTATTCATTCAATTGAAAGTAAAAAATATTATTTGTAAAATATTCTTAAAATAGAAATTAAAGTGCGCTAGAAATTGAAACTACGCAGCCGAAAAAAATCTGCCGCTTCCTTCAGTCTTCCTTATAGAGCCCCTCCTCCAACACACACGAACGCACACATGACCAATGATATGGGGGTTATTCCCTATCTTTATTCAAGAGCGTGGTATTTAAATTTGAGAGCATACTTTATGTATTTATTTCCCTCAAACTCTGTCCTCGCACTCAAATAGTGCCCTCGCACTCAAATAGTGCCTGCTTGCACTTAGATTTGCTCTGCTTGTGCTCAAACTGTACGCTTGCACTCAGATATATTGCTGCTCAGAATTATTCTGTGCGCGCTCGAAACTTTTTCTGCTCTCAGAATTATTCTGTGCGTGCTCGAAACTTTTGTGCAACAACCCTGTCAAAATCCCTCAACCAATAGGAGGCCAGGTGTCCTTGCGGGTGCGTTCGCTTTACTTATTACAGCGTCCCGTCAGGGCGGTTACTCTTTGGTTTATCAACTCCAGCCCTCCACGGCTTTATAACATAACATGTACATCACTTCGCTGTACAACTTTTTTTGGGGGGGGGGGGGGGGGGGGGGGGTGTAAGCACAGTTAGTACATGTTTATAAAACGGACAATTCAAATCAAGGAATCTGATGTTTCTTAGTCGTGATATAATGACTGTATATCCCGGGTATAATTGTAGTTACTTTTCACAAGTCAGTATCCCTCCGTGTCTGAGAACCGTTACAACCATATGGTTACAACTGTTACATTACGTCCGTCACGAAACTAACTAACTAACAAAGCTTAAAATGGAAACATTTAAGGTTAACTTCGACCTCCGGGTGGCCTTACTATGGAGGAGTGGATTGAGAAGTGCCTATCTCCAGAAAAAAAGCACCTAAACGACGACAATGCTGTCTGTCTATTATGTTCTCTAGCTGTTATTGTTGTTGCATAGCAACCACCTCGCACTATGTTTTGTGCAGAAGGCAACGGAGGGACTATTTTATTTTGAACATCATTATTTAATAATAAAAACTATTTAAATTGGAGTGTGTATTTTTCTTTCACATTGCCAGCCACACGTGGTAACCGTTTTATAAATGCAATAGCTCACTTCAGGCCGTGATATACGAATATCTATACAATATGGTTGTCGACACTCCGCTTCGCGTCGGGCCGAACCAAGCCGTAGCACAACAGTGCTGGAGCAGAACAACAGTCTGGAGGAAGAAGTGGGCCGGTGGGAAAATTCACTAGCAATCCCCCCTCCCAGAGCTCTCTATATATGGCGCTGCCCCCTCCTCCCGTTGACAATTTACTAGCGATAACGAGGGCCGGTCGAGATTCCCGGGCTGATTTTTAGTCCCAGTACGCCACTGAACGTAGCTATTATGTAAGGTGCTGGTATATATATATATATATATATATTATATATATATATATATATATATATATATAATATATATTATATATAATATATATTAATATATATATAATATATATCATATAATATTATATATTTATATATAATATATATCTCTATCAGTCTCTCTTTCATCGCTCTCTCTCTCTCTCTCTCTCTCTTATCATCTTCTCTCTTCCTATCTCCTCTCTCTAACTATCTCTCTACTCTCTCTCTCTCTATATATATATAAACTGTGCTTCCTCCCCCACCCCCCAGAAAAAAGTGAAGTACATGTTATAAAGCCGTGGAGGGCTGGAGTTGATAAACCAAAGAGTAACCGCCCTGACGGGACGCTGTAATAAGTAAAGCGAACGCACCCGCAAGGACACCTGGCCTCCTATTGGTTGAGGGATTTTGACAGGATTGTTGCACAAAAGTTTCGAGCGCGCACAGAATAATTCTGAGCAGCAATATATCTGAGTGCAAGCGTACAGTTTGAGCACAAGCAGAGCAAATCTAAGTGCAAGCAGGCACTATTTGAGTGCGAGGGCACTATTTGAGTGTGAGGACAGAGTTTGAGGGAAATAAATACATAAAGTATGCTCTCAAATTTAAATACCACGCTCTTGAATAAAGATAGGGAATAACACCCATAATGAAGGCACGAGATACATTTGTGGACGAGATGGAAGGCTGATAATAATTATTAATTATTTTATTAATAATTGGCCGTGGTTTTTACAGCGCCACGGCTTCCTTCCACAGATGACATTTTGTAATGTATTTATTGTCAAAGCATGTCATGTATTCATTGCTATCGGGATGTTAAGAGCATTCCATGGAATATAACAAAAAGTGTTTCTGAAGTGAATTACCTACCCCACCTTTAAGCAAAGATATATTTTACATAATTCTGTTTTTTCAAGAATAAAATGTATTGTTGCTGGCCAATATGGCTTTTGGGCAATTTTTATTTAATAATGAAACGTCTTATTTTACAAAGTTGTTTAAAATAATCAAGTACTGAAGTACAATGGTGAAGTTACTTTTTACCACCGAGCACAGTCTGTATTTTACATCAATGTTGTATTTTTGTAATGTTACAATTAGTTGTATTAGTTAGTTACACAGCTGCACGGTTTGATAACACTGTTAAAGTGGTGAAACAGTTATCAGTATAAAAATATGTTCATTTATTGAAACATTTGAGACACACATGATTTACATCCTACAACTATCAAATATCTAATATCTTCAATGTTATTTACATGACAAAACTGTATGGGATGACTGTCCGTTTGTACAGGTGGCAGATGGAGGATGTTGACATAAACTGTATGCAGATACCATAAAAAAAGCATGCACAAAAAAATTAAACTGACTGCAGATTGAAAAAGGCATGAAATTGTCACAAGAGTCTGCTTCACCGGTGTTTGTTGCTTATGTAGACCTTTAGAATAAGGGCAAAGGACGTGGAGTATGTTATGTAAACAAGAAGCTAAAATATAATCTATGGATCTGATTCTGATGGGCACACTTGCCGACAATAATCAAAAAAACCTGCGGACTCTTACAAACTGCATGCTGCAAATAGTCTGTTGCAAGCTTTCAGAATGAACAGCAGGATCATAGCCAAACACGTAGTCACAGGAGAATTTTTTTCTTTTAAAGGAATTGCTTGTAACCTTGAGGTTTTTTCAGCGGGAGACTTCAGCTTGAGGTTGTCATTCCAAAGAGAGCATGTTGTTTATCAGCCAGCTTTTCAGTTGCATTACATACGACATCTGAAAGCAAACCATTTCATCAAATCCCAGGGCCGCTTGCCCCGGAGCATTTTTCCACTGAAACGTGTTTTCACTTATTTCTGGATCCCAGAGCTATAGAGGGTTCATGCTCCCATCACCACTGTTTTCACTTTCTTATGTCTAATACGCCGTACTTTTACAAACATACACCAAAGCTTATAATAAAAGGAGACGTAAAAACGGCAGAGAAATCCCCTGTCAAAAGAAAGAATATTGCTGGAATTCGCTAAGATTGTGAAAGTGTGCTTTTACATTGATGATCAACAATAACACATACACTGCCACTTAATGTTGCTAACTTCTAGTAATAGCTTGACATTTGGGAAAATACCCTTATTTATAGAGATTTAAATAGGAAAATGTATTCCACTAGTATATGTACATTGGCTCAAGCAAGCAGCTCTTAGCATAGCCTAGCAAAAAGACTGGAAAATTAAGAAAAGAAGGAAATAGCTAGCTTAGTTCTGTTGAACATAACAAAATCCATCTACCAGCACTAATAAACATGATTGACACTTTATATATTCTTTGTAAAATATAAATGTACTTAAGTATATGCAGATTTTGTTACATTTGGGCAGTCTGAGTTAAGAAGTTTGACCCCTGTTTTCAGTCTTTATGCTAAGCTAAGCTAACGGCTACTGTGAGACAGTCAAGATATTTGTATCAATCCTTTTATGTAAGTCACAACCAGAAAAGTCATCATAGACCACCACATTATGAATCAGAATAGCACCGTTGTCCTTAAAAGAGCAGCTCTCTCAGGGCCTTTCTGAGAAGACTTGAAGAGTCATTTAAGTTTTATCGAGACAAAAAAGAAAGTAGAGAATAACATCTTAACTAGCAAACAACCTCACAGAGACACTATTTACATATTCACAGTCTTTAAGTTGTTCCCTCTAAGAATTGACAGACATGAGTTGACAAAACCGATTGTTCCACTAAACAAAAGTACTACTGAAGACAGTATTGAGATGAACATTTCAAGTAGTAGGATGCAGTCCAGAGGGACACATCCAGTAGCAACACGTGATGTCACACACAGCTCGACCAGTCAAGAGAAGGCACAAAGGAAGGAGGAAGAACAGTCAACAGTTCGGGGAAATACGTAGAAACAGAAAGGGGTCGTTGGTCGAGGAAATAAAGAGCAGTGTGCTGAATGAGTCCGTCTTAGCCAGTCCAGATTGTGAGTGCCATGATGAAGAAAGTGGAGTCTTCACTTTTCTAGCATCGAGGCATGTTTCTGTGCAGTAGGAAAAGGTGAGTGAGTATGCAGTGTCCACATTTTGTATGTATTAGATATACACACTAATCTTCTACCATATCCTTTTTTTCTGCCAACACAATGTCTCACTTGAATTTCTCCATAAGCTCATGGAAACACCTTTTCTATCTTGGCTTCAATATGCTGTGAGTCCACGAATTATCTAACTTTTTGTTGGAATTGTTTGGAAATACGTTTTGTTATTCTTTTTTAAAGTGAGAAGATGCATACCACTCTCCAGTCTGTGAATATTAAGCTACAGACTGCAGCTAAGGTTGGCATGAGGGAACACATAGACACAGCTAGCCTGAATTTGTACTGGAAAATGTCTTGATATGGAGCAATTACTTTAACTGCTCCTCGCCAAGGAATAGTCTGGCACTGTCCGTTTATTTAAATACATTTTGTAGTTAGGTATTCAAAACTGTTAGAGCTTAACCTCTTTTGCTATTTTTTTTATATGCATTACATAATAATATGCCCCCTTTCCTTCAACTGTTAATGTACTTATTTATGTATTATTGTATTTATTGATTGCAGCACCATTGGTAATCTACTGTATTTGATATTATATCTGCCACCATTTTCTTTTTTAGAGGTCAATATGAACTTCTACCAGTCTTCCAAATCTTTGAGTACTGTACCCCCATATTATGTATTTAACTTTTATTTAAACATAGTGTAGCTGGTATTTTTGACAAATATCTCAGGAGGACTAGTCATTGAAAGTATAAGCTGCTACACATTCTTCAATCAAGGAAAGTTACCTTATTCACAGGAGAGTTTCATGTGTGTGCAGAGGAGCTCTCTCTGCGTGTTTCCACAACACTGCAGAACATATAAACACACACACATTGTATTTCAGCTTTGTAGGTAAACCAGTGACTTTAGTTGATGAACGTACCCACATATTATCTCAGGTGTATCTGGCAAGAAGCATCTCTCTGGCATACAGATTGGGGATATACAGCCAAATAAGACTTAAAACAACCTCCACTTTTACACTCAGACGCATTGCTACTGCCAAACTGTTGGCAGACGGAGGAATGCCTGTGTCCACTAATGCTTTCTGTCTTATTGAATCAGCTCAGGGCCCGATTGGTGATGGTTCAAGAATGATAAATCCGTTTCCCAACTGATTTAGTGCGGCTTGAACTCTTCGTCTTCCTCCAGCTCTGAACAAACAATTTAATCAATTGTTCAGCAGAATCTTGACCAGACTCCTGTATCTCAAACTCACTTCCCGTTTTCCTCATATACTGGTTAGTGTGGTCCATGTGTTTATCTCATTGTGGTACGATAGGAAAAACAAGAGAGGCACTTACGCTTGATGATGCCGTACAAAGTCTGCAAACTGTCGGTCCTTTGCGTAGAGCTCAATGATGCGTATCCTGTCTTGGATTTCCTGCAGAAACACATGGTATCAGTCGGGAGGGAACATTACATCACATGCAAATAAACAGTAAACCGGCTGTGGCTGAAACAAAACGTGACATTTTACACTCCATAAGAAAAACAAATGAGGTTTCTATTTAATGGCAAAAATGCCAGTTGGTAATAGAACAAGTTTACAACCTGATATTTCCCAATTCAGATCCTTGTCAGGTCAAATATCCTTGTGGGACAGGATGTGCCAGTCCGGTGTCATTAACTTCCATCCAGCATCCAGATGGCCTTGGCACATCTCCGGCCTGCACTTTGGTATAACTGTACCCAGTTGTGCTTCAAAAAGGCACTCAGAGTATGTTAGCACTCACAGTAACCATCCAATATCTGCAAGTGGATGGTTAATTTTAAACAAGGCATCTTCTTTCCCTAAAATGTTTTCAAAAATAAAAGTTTCAAATGTAGGACTGTAACTTGTTAACATTTCTGCAACATCACATTGCTGCTTTTACTTAAGTTAAGAGTATTTTTTTCATCACTGGTCACCTCTTAATTTCTCTGTGATCGCCAATAAACCTGATCACCCACTACAGTATTTTTGCTGCAGAAACTTAGTATGACATCTGGTAAAACAGTTCCCTTCATATTAAAAGTAATAAGAACAATTAAGTTTCTCAATGCTGCTTGGAAATATTTTAAGTATACCCATGGGTAGCAGCCCACACACACACACACACACACACACACACACACACACACACACACACACACACACACACACACACACACACACACACACACACACACACACACACACACACACACACACACACACACACACACACACACACACACACACACACACACACACACACACACACACACACACACACACACACACACACACACACACACACACACACACACACACACACACACACACACACACACACACACACACACCTCCTTGGTCAGTTCATTGTTCTCGTAGATGTGTCGTATCTCCTCGCTGCTGAAGTCAGTGGAGGCCTCAGCGCTGGCACTGCTGTACACCGCAGCTTCAGGATAGCGGCGGTAGTAGTGGCTGTAGCCTGTGGTGGCCTCACTTTCATACATGGGGTTGTACTTAGTCGCCCTCTCGAGAGACGGGACACTCTCTGCTCGCCTGCGGAGCAACACAAATAATCAGTTCACGTCACAATGTCAAGGAAGCCAGAAAAAAGGTGACTGAGCAGCATTGAATCTGACTTCAGCAGAAATGAACCCTCCTTAACCTCAGATAAGTCTTTGTGTTTGTGTCCAGACCTCCGAGAAGCTATTGTGTAACTGTAGGTGTGTGAGATCAGCAGCCTTTCTGATCAGATAACTAGCTTAGGTTATAGCACAGTGATTCTTCACGGACTGCTTTGGAAACCATGCCAGACATGCACACACAAACACAAAGAGATAGATGGTGAACAGATACTCTGTGTATCTTTGTGTCTGGATCAAAGCAGCACAGGAAGAAAAAGATATCCAGAAAAAGGGAGTCCTCCTGCCTGAAGTGTAGAGGAGTAATGGGATGGTGCATTGGATCATTTTGGCCGGCTAACTGAGGATACATTCATGGGGTGTTTCAACTTATTCTGTCCCCTGAAGAAAGTAACCAGGCTCCTTTAATCCAAAAAGGATTACGTGGAGGAGAGAAAAACTTCAAACACACTAAATGTGAGGGTTTCTGTTCACTATCAACTGAAAGTAAAGTTTGTTTATTATTGGAGTATACACTTCACAGCTTTTGCTCACTATGGAAAAACAATCTGATGGGGTAATTTATCATTTAATTCGCTTTTTCAGGGTCACATATGTATACTGTTTCAGCTGGTGTCACAATTCAATTGCACATTTTGGATGTGAACTTCATATGAATGCAATTTGAAATGTTATTGGTCTCTTGTGCATTATTTTTTGTGCATACAAAATTGAGCCTGACATATTTGTAATCTTTGGAAACATCTTAGATCTCCAAAATAAGTACAAAGTGAAGTAAATACAGTGGATCTGTAGGTTAGCCACACACACACAACGTAAGCTGATTCTCCAGAGTTTAGGAAGTTGAAGAAGTATTTTTTTCCTGTCAGAACAATTATTTGTTTAGGTTACAATCACAATCACAATCCTTTTGATTTCTCCCCGTGTCCCTCACTGGTAAGTAAACATGCAAAATCTGTATTAATTGGATTAGTTGCTAGATCTAAATGATCGAGGGCTGCTGAGAAGTTTAGCCATATGGTACGTGGATTGTCTCACCGTATGGGGTCCTCTGATTCATCCTTGTCATACTGATCCCGTAACGTCCTGGCGAGGAAGAAGATTACTCCGGACGCCACCAATAGGAATCCAGCTACGGAGGCAATCGCTATGCCGACCACCAGCGGCTCAGACACGTACTCCTCACAGTGCTCTCCTCTGTACCACCAGTTCTCCCCGACACGACACCTGATGATAAAATGGAGAATTTGTCAGCTAGAATAATGTAATCACTCAATGATTCAAGAACATTATAGACCTGATTGAGATGAAGGTATTATTGAATCTCTGTGATTTATTCCCTTTTTATTTTTGTTGTTTTGGATTAGTAAAGAAAACAATCATTTCCACTCTGAAACAAAAACAGGGTACTGGACACGGACCAATTCCTTTTAAAAATTATTTACGCATTAGGGGAACAGCAGAAAAACAACGTCATAGTTCTTTGTTTTTTATTTCTAATGTTGTGTTTAATGATTTTAGTATATACAAAAACAAAATGACTGAATCCTGTTTGTCTTAAGATCGTTGGAAACAACAATTATAATGTTCTGTATGCGTCATTAAATCCTTGTTTTGAAACAACTCATCTAGTCTGTTTCCTGTCTCGATTCAGCGACGCAATCCTTTGGGTTGGGAGGCGTGAAGTAAACAACAATCAAACAGCATCTGGAGCTGCCTGCGTGTTTTATGGTGTTGTGGAAAGAGTAAATCAAAGGTTCACATTCATCTTGGCACACGGCCGCCTCTCTGTCTGTTTATAATTATTCAATTTGAAGTGCACCACATACATCAGTTTCAACACGGCCAGAGAACCTGTTGTGACTGATTGCGATTTCTGGCACGTCATGTTACACACATTGACGCATGCATATGATTGTTTGGACAACATGCACAAACATGTTAAGACATAAACATTAACAAGAACACACACAGATGACCATTTTGAAATAATTGAGATAAGAAAATAAATAGAAAAGAGTTGAAACGCCACATAATAAGAAACACTTCACTGACCCAAAATGTGATATTTTGAAAAATGGATCACAATATTAATCAAATATACTCTGAGGTTTCTTATTGTTCTTCAGTACATTCAGAACCAGAGAGCATAGTGAAATAAAAAAAGTGTATTCAAAATGTTGACGTGAGTTTCTTTAAAACAATCTTGATTTAAGCCAGAAAATATAAAAATGTTAAGACAGTTCATTGTTATTTGTAGCCAACTTCGGTGCAAATAAATGTTTATTCTATGCAGTTGGTTATGATTATAATTCATTAGGCTATTGCACATTGAACTATAAAAACTATGCTTTTGAAACTCCACATCATCAACATACAGCCAAGCAACGTCAAAACTAGAAGCTAAGAATCTTACCTTCTGCCAAAACTGGTGAAAATCTGTTTCTGTGATTAAGATCAGACCTTTTTTTCCCGCACACACACTTACGCAGATCAGTTCCCACTAATCCACACCCACCTGCAGATTGCTCCCTGGCCGGGGATGATGTCACACTTGCCGTCATTGAGGCAGAAGTCAGTCTGCAGGTCACAGATGCTCTGACAGGGCAGGCTGTCCACGCTGAAGTATCCTGCGTTACAGACACACTCCGCCTCCCCCGACCACTTGTTCACCTTACATCCAGCGTACTCGTTACACGCCTGGAACTTACAGGGGTCGGCTTTATCACCTAGAAATCAAAAAGAAACAGTAGTGTTGACTTTTAATGGTTATCAGGATAAGCAGTGACACGCAGGTCGTCTACAGGTTGTTAAATTCTCATGTAGTGATCACCGTTTTAAAGAGGAGAGTACATTATACCCTAACCCTTTCTCAAAACATTTGAAAGTTCAATATATACACATATTTCTCAAAAGGATAAATACCTTTAAATGACACCAAAAACAACAGCAATTTTCACCCTTTGAGTTCTGCTATGCACCTTTAGATTAACAGGGATATTAGTTTCTTCAACCCCAAACAATTATTCAATTCAACAAAATAATAGTCCATTGTTGCACAAAACATTCTTAGTATTTCAGATATGTTTTTTTTTTGTAGAAGGATATTCACAGACACATACAAAGGTAATTCTTCCTTCCATTCTAATGCAGCCCTAATGCATGCTGGGATCCAGCAATGAGCGCTGGCAGTGATCAGACAGCTCAGTAATGATTGTAAACACAACACAAGCATGAATCACTGTTATCATAAATTGCCCATTTCAAGCTGGCTGATGGTGTCACGCACAGAAGCCTGGAGACCGATACCACATGAGGAAATGCAAAAAGGTTTAAAGAGCACAGAAGATTTCATGCTTGCTCCCTAGTTAAAAAAATGGCAATATAATTCACACACGTGAAACCGGAGCTGCACGCCGTAATCAGCCGGTCAAAGTGCAGTAATGATACATGTAAACTTGGCTGCTGTCCATCATCTCAACCCAGCTGTCGATACAAGTGTCACGACAAGGATCTAACACCTGCTTTCCCAGGCCTTTTGACACACTAGCATGTCATTCAACACTGATTTGCTGAGATTATTTTATAAAACAATGCTCTCCGATTACAGTCGTTGAGGGAATAGTTCATCATTTTGGGAATCACGGCTTCTTACTGAGAGTTAGATGAGAAGATTGGCGCCACATAATCTGCCAACCAGCACGTCTAAAGCTCCTTGGCTAACAAGTTATATCCGTGCAGATAAATATGTGCAGAGATTTTCCAGCTTTACAGATGCAGTGTGGCAGATATTTTCACCTTTTGACGTAGCCAGACAAGCTGTTTCTATTCGTTTCAAGTCTTAAAGGTCCCACCAATGACATGCTTTTCCGATTATTACCCGTCCCTTTGTGTGTTATGTAGCTTTTTATGCATGTAAACGGTTTGCAAAGTCACAAACCCTCAAAGTACACCTTGGAGCGAGTAAAACTCTAACACAGAAAAATACCTGTCTATGCTGCCCCAGAACGCCTCGTTGAAGATTTTACCTTAAGTCACACACACACACACACACACACACACACACACACACACACACACACACACACACACACACACACACACACACACACACACACACACACACACACACACACACACACACACACACACACACACACACACACACACACACACACACACACACACACACACACACACACACACACACACACACACACACACACACACACACACACACACACACACACACACACACACAGGGTGAAGTCGAATAGTCCATTTAGCTTTCCCTCAGTGGCAGCCATGATAAGTGCCGTTCGAATTCTCTAGATGAAAGGAAAGGAGGTTTCAAACTTCCTTTATAACCTCCTTTAGCTTAGGAACCACTGGACCTCCCTCACCGAGAGGAGAGGAGAAAATGCTGTCTCTAGATGAGTTTACAGTAGTCCTTCGTTCTTATTAAACATCCATGTTGTAGTCCGCTGTATAGAAAACTGTAGTTTCCATAGTTTCCCCACAGCAGCAGACGTCCGCTGGCGCATGATAAACACGTCGGATAGTGAAAGTGCAGTCGGATTCTCTAAAGAACCACAGTCTCTTCTCCTAAGTCCTTTTGAATTCTCCTATCCACTATCCCTTAACCCTGTGACATTTCACTCAGAGGTCAAGGAATAGACGATAGGGTTAGACGTTAGGAGCTGATTTTTGGATTATCCGACCGCAACCTCAATCTTTTCTTAGCTGCAGCTCCGCCGATTTTTCCTCCCTGAGACGGTGGAACACGGCGAGGCTGTGAGTCGGTGTGTGAGCACACACACAAACTCCCAGCCAGGCTGCGGGTGTGTGTGTGTGTGTGTGTGTGCTCGAGCTGGTTTCGGGCTGGGTTTCGCTGTGTCTCGCTGTCTCGCAGACGGCCACTGGGCTCACAGTTTGAAACCCGAATAGTACTCCAACGAACAAATATTCGGATATTCGGGTACAGCCCTAATAGGCCCTAATTGAACTCTCTGCATAAATCAACAACTTATTTTTCCTTAAAGAAACATCTAAAACAAGCATTAAACAATTCATGATATCACAGTTGTCTAGTTCAAAACACAGTGTATATATCGTGAGAACCAACCTGACTCTACGTCCAGTGAGTACTTATCGATGGCCAGGTTCATGGTCTGGTAGGCTGTGTTACAGAAGTCCTCCAGGATCAGATAGACGGTGGTGGTGACGGTTTGTGGAACAGGTTTTCCGAATTTCATCCGGCTGTTGACCACGATGCTCCCGTTCCTGAAGTTCAGGATCTCCAGGTTCTCAAAGTTACTCAGGTTGGACTGCAGGTAGGGCACAAGCTGGGAAAATATACCAAAAAAAGCGTTTGATGTTACAACACAACAGTGGGAATGCTGATAATCAAGTGCAGTGAATAACAGGAGTTTACCAGCTCTATGAATCGTTGCTCCAAAGCTTTGTATTCTGGGGATTTCTTATTAAAGAGATCCTCTGAGAAAACCATGTTGGTCACCCTCAGGCTGAAGAACACCATCAGTGCTCGTCCGGGGTTCACAGGCATGGCGATACTGACTTGTTCTGTGCCGTGTGCACTAAACGGAAAGCCAGTGCTGCCCTCCTCTGTGTGGTTAATCAACTCGTAACCATAATGGATCACATCATAGTCGCTGTCTCCATTAGTGGCACCTTCCAAGCCTCCGTCAGTGGTCTGGATCTGGGGCAGTAAAAAAGGAGAGACTTGTCAAGTTACTAACAAGAACCAGCAGTTCTTAAATCCCTTCTTTAGCTTCCTCTTGAATTCAGATGATGCTATAAGGTCCTGCTGATTACATATAAAGGCACGGATTGACCTAGCCCTGGTTATATGAAGTGCTCTATAAATACAACTTGACCTATTTACATTGTACTTTTAACTGGGGACCTACAGCAATATTAAAGCTCAGATACTTTCCACAAAATGTTTTCTTTTAAGTTTTATCCGTTTAAATATTTCAAAAAATCATATATTCTGTTTTCTGATTTCGTAAAAACACAAACTATTATTATTATTGATCTACTTTTGAATGATTATTATTGTTAGTAATAGAAGTAGTAGTAACATCAATAAAGTATATGTTCTTATTGTTATTTTATTATTATATAAAATTGGCAATTTTCTTAAATTCAATTCTTCTTGCTTTACCTCCACCAGTGAAGGCATGATGATGTCAGGTTGTTCCTCCAGGGCGGTGTCAAAATCAGAGATGCGGGTGAAGGGCGACTCCTTCTCTGGGGACAGGGCAGTGGGTTGGACCGGGTTCATAGAGTCTGTCACTAGTGGTTCTGGTTCATCAACGTTGACCAGCAGGATCTCATCCTCTGTCAGATCCTCTGTGGAGAGCTCTGGAGCTGCCGGGCCCTCTTCCTCCACAGGAGGAGCTTCAGGTGCAGCCTCTTCTACCTGGTTCTCTGTTGCTTCCTCCACGCCACCTTCTTCAGCCACAGGTTCCTCAGGAATGGTCAGCACCACATTATTGTCTTCCTCTTCGGCAGGTTGTTCTTCTGGTTGTTCTTCTGGTTGTTCTTCTGGTTGTTCTTCCACAGATTCTTCACCTGTTTCTTCTGCCAACGGTTCTGGTGCTTCACTCGCTTCCTCTTCAGTCTCAGGAGGTGAGACCAGGACAGACAGGCCTTCTTCTTCTTCCTCCTCTGTGGTCTCAGCTGAGATTGAGGACATCTCATTATCCTCTGGGATTTCTGAATTTATGGCGACATCTTCCATTATCAGCCCATCTTCTGGGTCAGTCTCCTCAAGAGACTCTACTTCTTCTTCTTCTTCTTCTGTGGTTGCAGGTGGCTCGAGCTGGTTATTCAGGTTGTCTGTGCCCACTCCAGAGGCCTCTTCATCCACCGGGGGTTCATGAAGTGTAACCTCCGACAGCTCGGCTGGGAGCTCCTCTGCGGCGGGGGTTTCTACTGCAGGACTCTGCACAATGTCCCCGAGTAACAGACCCTCCTCTGCAATGCCTTGGAAAAAAATACAGAAGAAAATTGTCTCAATCTCTCTTTTTATAGAAACGGGCTATCTAAGTAAAGATCCACAGATCTATCTGGTTAACATCAATAAAATGAGAAGTGAGAAGTGCAGAAAATGATCAGTTTCATAAGTTATTTCAGCGCGAACAAAGCAGGAGGAAGTGCAGTCGAAGTGAAAACAGAAGTATCATTGTAGGGGAAAAGCACAACAGGGGGATACACTGCAAATGTTTATGTTAGGTATAAACACTTACTATCAGCTTCAAGTTCACTATCTGTATTGACAGGATCAGGAGACACAACTGCACTCTCCTCCAGGATAATGATGTCGTTTTCGTTGTTCTCCACTCTGTTGGTTTCGGAGACGTAGATGTCCTCTACAAGGATCGTGACCTCTGGTGGCTCATCGGCAGCAGTATTCTGCATCACAAACAGAGTTCATAAAGGGATTGGTACTGTTGAGTGTGTCATGCAACAACAGCTACTGTGGCTGCTCTGTGGTTTCCATTTAATGTATAGTAGGTACAACGCTTGTGTCTAAAATGAAATGTTTAGGCAAAAAATGAATTAAATTTAAGGTAGACACAGGGAAATTGAATATTCGGAATCAGAAATACTAAAATAATCCCAGGGGGAAATTGGTTAATATAGCTGGGAAAGGTGTTTGATCTGAGCACTATGCTAACCTAAAAAAACAAAAAAAATCACTCTACAAGAAAGTAACTGTAACTCTACAGATAAACATTATTATACATTTGAAATGGATTATTTAATAATTGAAATAATTATTTAATAACAGGCTATAAAGCAGTATTGGCCAACACACTCTCACTCCCTAAGCGTCCAATAGCGACGTTTGGTCAGTGTCCGTGGCGTCCAATTGTGACGCTCCTAGGCTCCTTCAGCGTCATAAAGGGACGCAAATAGCTTTCAACTGATTGCAATGTATTCCCATCTGCGTCGGGATTTGACGCTCATGGAAGCACGGCATTCGTTTATGTCGGCTGCCCTTAAAGGTAATGTGAGCGTCCATTCCCAGGAGTAAAGGATGGCAGAAGACACTACACTACCCAGAATCCCCAGCTATCGTTTGGACTACACCATGTGCTCTTGACAAACCCCGTGATAGTCCTCAAGCTCTGTGATTGGAGAGTGTGCTCCGAGGGTTAAGCCGATTCTCGAACAGCACTTGAAATGGGATGGAACCACGGCAGACTGTCCAAAACTGGATTTGAACGGGTCCACCGCGTCCCCCCTCCCCCACCCCGTCCCCAGAACTACAGATACTGGCTATTCTGTTTCGCAACATGTTCTCTATGGCACGTCTCTACTGGGAGTTGTAGTTTTAAAAGACGTTTTCGTATTTCCCATAATAAGAAGTTGCCAGTATTCAACTGTGTACATCCCTGGAGGTTTAGGGGACAGGAAACACTCACATTTAAAACATATAATTAATAAATGGTGCCCATTATGGGCAGTATTAATATATATACCCACATGCCAGCTAAGGTCAGAAGAGCTTTATTTAAAAGCTGGTCTTATGTTTGTGACCCCTGTGATAACATTACATTACATTAATTGATAAGCCTGAAACATGCACTTGTCAAGGTTCAGAGGCACATTTTGCAAATATGGCAGTAGCCATCGATCAGCTTAAGATAAGATATACTTTATTGATCCCAAGTTGGAACATTTGCGTTACATCAGCATGTGTAACAGTTAAATATGCAGTTGTGTTTATTTGAAAATCATTTAGTATAATCACACAAATTCTGTGTTTTATATTCAACAATTCTGTGTTCTTTATTTATTGATTGTTCAATACCTGACAAGGCCGGAGATGAAATATCTACATACATCTCATAAGAGTACATTATACATTATGTATAATATCAGTTAAAATAAGTGCTTCAACATAGTTAACATTGCTGGAGGTATGCACACATATTGATAGATGTCTTGTAATGCACTATTGAGGAACCTGCGACCCAAGTTTTTCATTCAGTGCAGAACTACACCACAGTTGTGTAGGCCTATATGCTATGTCAATAAACCTTAGAAAATCTTGAAAGGGATGTGCAAAATAGTCATTACATACAGTCTTTAATTAACAATTAGTAGAGAATAACGAGTAATGAATATACTTTATAGGGATCCTATTAATATCGAATAATAAAAATATTGAAATTCAATAACATGCTTTAACCACCAGGTGTCCCTTTATATCATCTCTGCACCTTTATGGTGTAAATACAGCCTATCTACCAATTGGATCAAATATAAAAGTGAGCCGAATTAGTGTTGATACTGCAAGGAGACGTATTGTGTGAAAAGAAATGTAAGATGTTGTTTAATGGCTGATATATTTATGATCCACGTCACGTTTTCAGTTCCTCATGTTTGTCTTCTCATCAGGGCTCTATAAATACAGAACTACGGCAGATATGTAATATGTAATGCAGCCGAACCGTGTATTACAATGCCGTTATGTGATGACTTTCAAAGAGAAAAGCAAGCACACTCGGAATAAGGTATTATTATTATTTTGGTCTGTTTCCGGTATTTGTTAATGACGATGTGCTCTGAGATGTGAGACTGGAATTGCACAGGGGGGAAATAACGTAGGCTATCTTTAGATGCGGATTTTGTTAAACTAATATGTTTAGGCTGTGGACCAACACTATACATTGACGGGGAAGGGGGTAGCAATAAAGATAACACCATTAAACAGTTACACAACATAACAGATATAATATCGATAGCAGCGTCCCTAGAAACCACCTTGGCAACAATGAAAACGTCGCGATTTCCTGAAGTAATCTTCGTAATAACTAGCAAACTAAAGATCATGTACATCCACTGCACACATAATCTGAAATAACAACTCATATTTCTCGCATCAAATGACATCAAAACGCATTTTAATGGCCAAACTAACTTTAAAATAGGCATTTTACACCCAGAATAAAACGAATTTCGGCCATGTTTTCTTTTTCTGCAGGGAGAAATTTGAAGATCACGTGACATAGACGCCAGCTATCGGAATGAATGGTGAAAAAAACGGGGTTTGTCAAACAGAGCACATGGTGTAGGCCAAATGATAGCTGGGGATTCTGGGTAGTGTAGTGTCTTCTGCCATCCTTTACTCAGAAAACATATTTGTTTTTCCGAATCGAAGGGGAAAAATACAAAAGCATTGCACACAATTTAAACCAATCAATGTTGTGTAATTAACAAGGATAATCTGGTGTTTTTTAGTCGATGAGTAGTGCAGATATCACTGTAAAATCAATCGACAGTAAGAGGAATACTTACTTCCGGGTGTACAATTCGCCGTTATCCAATGGGAATGGACGCTCACATTGCCTTTAAGGGCAGCCGGCATAAACGAATGCCGTGCTTCCATGAGCGTCAAATCCCGACGCAGATGGGAATACATTGCAATCAGTTGAAAGCTATTTGCGTCCCTTTATGACGCTGAAGGAGCCTAGGAGCGTCACAATTGGACGCCACGGACACTGACCAAACGTCGCTATTGGACGCTTAGGGAGTGAGAGTGTGTTGTATTGGCAAGTCGACTGAACTGGAAAAAGTCTATAATTATTTTGCTGGCATGCTTCAGCCCCTTGTTTTTCTCAACTCAAAAACAGCAGCTGAATTTAACTTATACCCAATCGAACAGGGGCAGAAAAGTGCTTCGGTGGCACAGAAGCTCTGGGCTCTTGCATGCAAATCAATTATTGGCGAGAAGTTTCCCAAACTCTCCCAACTCATATAATGAGTCAAATTAATCACTAAGGAGCTGGGCTACAAAGTGAACCGGCAGACACATTAAGTGCAACCCAAACTCTGATTACTATCAAAGTGCACAGTCAACCACAAGACAGCACAGACTAAAGATGTTATTACTGGTCTGAATAAACTCATATGTGCTGTCTCGCCTCTTGACTCTCAGTAGTGCGGCGCTCTGTAGCTTTTTCCCCCAGAATAGCAGTGGATTATTATTATAGCAAAAGTCAAAGTAATCCTCAAAGCCTCGCTTCATCCTCATTGGTGGGCTCATCCCCTACCTGCGCTGGTCCTGATAACATCTCCAGCCAGTTAAAAGTGTTCACAACATCAGTACTACAGGCGTCAAGCTTCCTTAAACAAAAGGGATTTATCTGCTCCGCGCAGCTGGATAGCCCCCAAAGAGAGATGCTGTCATGATAGTGGAGGTGACTTGTTAACTCACTGTGTCTCCATCTGCAGCGGCAGGGACCTCAGACACTGTGGAACCAGGTGGGGGAAACAAATATTAATACACACTGACACACAACATGTGGATGTGCCATATAGATAAAATAATCAAGGCTGCAGGAGTGTGCAGAATCCTTTTAACCCGATTCCATTTCAGCACTGACAGCCTTCGTTTTGACATTACCTTGAGGGGGGAAATATCTACAAATCAGTGCAAAAATCTGGACTGAATATCAGCCGCTGTGAGGCCAAGGCTATTACTGCATCTCCCCTAAAGCAGAAAAACAAAGCCAAGCGGTGCCTTTAGGTTCCCCAGACCCACATGTCAGCCATATGAGAGTGTTTAGCCATTATTTCACATTCAAAGCTTCTAATTAAAGTGAGCCTGAGCTGCATCTCCAGGGAAGCTCGCTAACACAGTAAACTAATGACACGCATTCTCTCCAAAACATGAGCAGGGAGGAATCACACAGGAGGAAGAAAGCTGCTATAGACATTATCAATTTCCTCACATTTCTGGAGAAGGACCTCGGCCAGAAGTAGGAGGTAGCTAACCTACTTACTGAGTAACTCTAACAGATGTCGAAGTTTAGATCTCCCTGTGTGACCATTTGAGTGTTTCTTTACTTGTGTGTCTTCTGGTGCCACAATTCTAACTTTTTCATAATAATATTGTACATTATAAGTCCGGTAAACACCTGAATCAGAAAGAGATGCTTGGTTTGAGCCAAAATTAAGGATTAAAGTATAGAAAAAGGCTCAGATTCCAAACGTCCTTTCTTTTGCTCAGCTCTCCTCAACTTAATGAAAGGATTTGAGTGTAAATACATGAGTTCTGTAACTGATGAGTCTGTTTTTTGTTCATTAACTTCTGAGTTGAAACTCCTTTTCTTCTCTCCTCAGACAAATATGAAACAGATGAGACTATTAAAACCCTGGAATGTTTTCTCAAGTGGTGTAGCGTATGTTCTAATGTCAATGTTGGGTCTACTGTGTCTGTATTTGATATGACGTTTGGCCGATTGCCCTGCGCTGCACGCACTAACTCTGCCAATGTGTTCCCAGCTGCCATGCCAATTAAATAAATAGCCGTAATGGGGGTATTTGTGTGTTCGGTTACAGTGCGGGGAATACCAGCAGACGAGCTTTGGCCTCCGCTGGTCTTAACAGTGTCCAGCTCGTTGTTATGCAGGGCCTCAGTGATGATGTCTTTGACCTCGTTGATGGCGTACACCACAGTGGGGAGCTCCATGACTTCACGGTACGAGTTCTCCACCCGGTTGGATTGCAGCGTCAGGTAGTCCAGTTGTTCCAAGCTCACTCCTGATCCATCCACCACCACTGTGACAGCGTAGTCCACCACCACACCGCCCCTGCACAGGGACAATTCAATATTAATACACATAACAAGTTACATAAGCATCTTCATATATATCTGTAGGTGTTACATTAATTTACATCCATGGGACTTCTGGACAATTCCACATATTTTAGCACAATATTAGTTGTTGAGTGAGATTAGAAGGTTTTAATTTGTCCAATCCAAGCTTTGTAAGGGTATTACCCAATAAATACGCAAATTTCTAAAATGCACCTACACTATTTTTACATGTATCCTATACCCACAATCCTATACACACATTTATAATAAGAGAGAAAAAAAGTCAAAGAAGATGAAAATCATTCAAGCATTATTGTGATTTAACGTCGACCCTGTTAAAATAGTTGTTTCGGGATCGCAGATGACAAACGACTGGGGTAATTTTCTCCTCTTTGGAATGTAGAAGCTCTACTCTGTAGGCCCCAAAAAAAATCTGAGTCAGCAGCATGATCAATATCATCATAATAAATAAGGAAACCACATAATAGTTTCCAAGCCCTGAAAAAATCCAATCTTTCATTCTTCATTTGACAAATTGGAGCCCTCCAATCTGACCTAGTTTGTCGGGTTTCTGGCGGACGGCTGAGCACGTGCCTCTCGGTCCCAAGTGGAATTTTCCACTTTAGCTTCATACAGACTTTTACATCTTTACTCTTCCTGTGCTGTGAGGTCTGCAGTTAGCAGCGAATTCAAGATTAATTACAGCATCACTGTAAGAAGGCATAAGTATGCACCTATGTTTGCAAACAAATGGCAAAAGTACATTTTTAGCTATTTATATATAATTCTAGCAAGCCAGGGTGGATTGTAGGTCAGTACATCTACTTAAGTACTGTGAAAACATGACAAATTGTAAAGATAAGCTTAGAAAATGACCTTCCTTTTACCTTCTGCTTCCCCGTCATTCATGCAAATGATGAAGTGCTTTATAAAAACACCCTAGATTTTACTTTCATTATACAGAATATTTTTTAACTGGATATTGTGGATTGCATGATGTTGCTGTACTTTACAACAACAATGTAAGTTATTATAATTGTATTGTTTCAAAACTTAAAACAAAAATGTAAACTTCTTAACTTTATATAGTTGGTCAAATTGGCTCCACATTGATAGGTGAACACATTGAAATGCTATAGAGGAGTTTCTAGGTGGATTTAGCCTGATAACCAGGCTAGTGGCTTTCGACAGTTTCCAGTCTGTATGCTAAGCTAAGCTAACCGGCTACCGCTAAACTAAGCTAACCGGCTGCCGCTAAACTAACACCCTACAGATACAGAATCTGTAGGGTGTTAGTACAGATGTGTAGATGTCATTAATCTTCAAAGCTAACTCTTTGCCAGAAAGCAAAAGGCTATTTCCAAAAAAGTTACCACGATAGGGTATTGGTACCTCGGCCGTACTAAAGGATCTTCCACCACCAAGAACACATAATAAATTGTATTCCTTCCATTTATTTATATGTTTTTAAATTCCTATCTTATGCTTGTCTTCACCTTTGCTCCCCTGACACATCTCTTTTACAGTATATCTAACCCTTCTCCTCTCCATCACTCCCTCAGAGGCTGATCGGCGCGGTCGTAAAACCCGGATTATCTCCTCTATAGAATAGCACACGATCACTCCGGTAAACCCATCCTGATCCCACTTAACATGTGATTGACCACACTAAAAGCAACAGGAAACTACTGAAACACCTTGACATGTGCCCACGCTCACAGGTAAATACCGTGTGAGAGGAAGGTGACTCTACACACACTCACACAGTGTGCCATAGCTAACGAATGGTTGATAGGGATCTGTGGGTTTACAAGAATATTCCAGGTCTAACTACCACGGCCAGTAAAGATGACTCACCCTTCGTCGTCCTTCTGAGGCCTACATAAAACAAGGAGATTGAAATACTGTTAGTGCTACGAGTCGAGGTAGTTTTGGTCATTTATTTTGTCAAGATCCAGCAAAAACTGTAGCAAAGGGACTGACCTGAAGTCCTTCACAGACACACTCTTAAATCCAGGAAGCCCCTTCAGAGCGTCCTCAATCTGTAAGGACAAAAAAGATTAAAAAAAAACAAGCCACAGGAGAAGTTTGTTTCTTTTTTTACAAGGTTACAATGGACTTGCTTGGAAACATAATTCAGATGTGTTGTTCCCCAAGGACTCATGTTGTTCAAAGAAGCTGAACGTTTTGAGTCCTGTGTGCTGTGTCCCAGATTATTTTCCTCTGGAGGCAGACTGCTGCACTGTGGTCAACTCTTTGTATTGGTCTACAGGGCCCTGCTTCGAGGCACAAAGAAAAAACAATCCATACACTGTTCTGTTCTGCAGACTCACTGACCCACTTTATTTTATACATCGGAGAGAGGACGCAAGAAAATCCCCAGGGCCTTCTTGCTTGTCCTCCAATTTCCCCTTGCCTACATTATTTTTACTACCTTGTTTATGTGTATCTATCTCTATCTATACTTATGTGTATAGCAGATATCCACTGGGAATTAAAAAAAGTCAGGGATTAAGAGAAATGGCTTCCCTTTTAGGCATAAAATCAAGCTTTTGTTTATGATGCCAGGGAAAAGCACTGAAACAAATTTACTGAATTTTCCGAGTACCTGTAAAACCACTGAATCTGCTTCCAAACAGAGTACCTGTGCAAAAGTGTATCTACTCCCATGACACGTCTTAACACTGTTCAGCACATAGCGTTTTTTAACTCTGCCCTAACAGTGAAACTACTGCTGCTGTTTAAATGTGTGTTATTAAAGCTAACAATGCATCCATCACAGACCATAAATAGTGAGCGCCGTTTTGGAGCCAAGATACAGTAGCACTAAGGGAGTCGTAAAGTCCGACAGAGAAGGATAAGGAGCCAGATAGGAACCTTTTGAGCGAGCTGTCTGCTGAGTGTTTGGTACTGGGAGCTGGTCGGATTCTCCAGGTCGTTGCTGTACGATTTTCTGGGCAGGAGGATGCTCAGCTCCACCACCTGCTCCAGCATCGTGGGGGTCAGAGGCTGCACGGCGATGTCGTTGTTCAACTGTACCAAGAGACAGAGACCCAGTTACATCCAGTGGTGGAATGTAAAAAAATAAAGTATAATTTGACACAATTGTGCTTTACTAGATCCCACGCACACAGAGGCAAATATTCTACCTGTCATCTTCTTCGTTTATTTAACAGTCACAGTTATCATTTACTTTGTACACATAAAGACATATGTACTTGTATGATAGAATGCAGTACTGTACTACTAACCTAACCAGTATTCTAGATAAATATCCAAAATTGGTTCCACAATGACAAACTATAACATTAAAATGCCCTTACATGTGTTTTGTTAGGGATGAAAACAGGATAACATAATATTCTTTTCAATGTTACAATGGTCTGGCTTATTTGAAGCAACTATATCTGCATCTTTCTTATTGTTCTGAGTGTGTATCTTTATTATTTATTGCCATTATTGTAACAAGCTTTAGATAAAAGCATCAGCCAAATGAAATGTACTTCTTCCACCTATGGCTTCTAGTTGCATGTGCACATTAGTGAAAGACAATGAATCTGTAAACAATGCGTGTGTGCACTCACTGGACTCTCCTCTACCTCTGGGACAGCGGCGGCTGCTTCCTCCACCTCCTCTCCTTCATCTGTGTCCTCTGGGTGGTTGAGTTCATGTGTAAAAAAAGGATTGAATAAAGGAGTGCTTATCTATTTCAAGCACTTTGGCAGGTGCTGTGATTCCTGATTAGACTGCCCTGACCCCGACCTGCTTAGCTCAATCTCCAAACACACAGAAGAGATTCACCTACGTTCTGCATAGAAAGCTGGAATATTGTAGGAATAATTACATGGAAACACACAAAAGATAATGGATTGACCCTGTAGCAACAATGCTTTTGCACAGGTACAGATACAAGAGGATGCTTATGTGATTAAAGTCACATGACGTCCTGAAGCTGACAGTGTCACTGACCTAGCTCAGAAGCTTCAAGGGCTTCCGGTGTTCGCTGTGTCGGAGTGCTGTGAAAAGTAAAAGATTATTGAAACTTGCTGATATTATATTACTAAATTATAATAAGCACACAAACACATACATGTAGACACACAAGTAGGGTCTACAAATGTGGCTACATTTATATATGTTATTTCATTTTTAATTACTTTTCTTTTTTTATTCTGTTGATAAGAGTTGTTTTAACTTAGCAAAAGGTTGATCTAGCCCCCCGGGTCATAAAAAATATGTAATTTCTTAAAAATATTATAAGAATTAAAGAAAATATACAACTTGGGAAATACAATTACACCTTCAATTTCTTTCTAAGAGTTAGATGAGCATATTGGAACCACTCTCACATTTATACGCTAAATACGATTTACAGCCAGCAACTCGTTAGCTTAGCTTGACATGAAGCCATGTGTAATAACAGACGAGTGACAATGTGGAAGAGACTTCATAACTTTACCTGCATATATGTTGCCAGGACGGGTTGGGCTCATCACTACTGAGAATGGGAAGAAAAGTATCATTTACAAAACATAGCCTTAATGATGAGATCAATTAATGTATGATTGAAATGATACATTTGTGGTATATTTTACCTTTTCAAACCTGGCTCTGACATTCTCTAGAAATAGAAAAAAAAGCAAAGTTATACATTATGTATTTCTTAAATATACTTTAAAAAGAAAGCATCTTACCATTTTAACCAGAGCCTGATGCTCCTCTGATTGGCTAAAGTGGCTGCCAATATATTGTGCTGTGACTGTGCCCTCCTGGCATTGGTTCATCCAGCTTTGGTACTCCTCTTGCTCGGGGAGGCGGTCCCAGAAGATCTTGAAAGCTTCCCATATTGTCTCCTGGCACACTGGACAGAATAGAGAAAGACAAGCTTTTAGAAATTTCAATCAAGTAATTTGGTCCAAATAACAATTTCAGTTACAGAGTTACAGAGATTCTCTTAAATAATGTTCGAAAACATCAAAAATATCTAAACTGAAAACCTAAATGAACACAGAAAGTCATTAGAGTCATCATGTCTCAAGTCAAGTCAAGAGTCTTCAATTGCATGTCCATATTAAGCCTTAAATAATTACATTTCTGTCATGTCAAGTTGGAAGTCATCAAAAGAAAACAGAGACCTGAGTCGACATAACAACGACTGTCAAGTCCACATCTAAGAACTCGTTTCATAGTTGTTTTTTAAATCCTTGAGGTTGGGGCGACACCTCAGCTTTAAACAAACAAATTCAATTATTTTGAAGGCGTCCTCAGGCAAGAAATACTTAATTAACAGTGGAATAAGATCTTCTTTAATTAATCAACAACAAAAAAAGACAGACCTTGATATTTTTGGCTGGAAGTTCTGAGGCCCAAACAAAGGCCCACATCGCTAGTGGCATGCTGACCTAAAATGTCAATTGTCAGCTTGTGGAAGTCGATTGTTTACTTCCCAGCCCATGCAATCCACATGTCAAAAGTGTCCTTTGGCAAGATACTCATCCTTTAATTGCTCCCTTTGAGTCTGTGTGTGAGAGTTATCTACTGTAGTGTGGGAGCCTCTGCCAACAGTGTATGAAGGTGAGGGTAAAGCTCTTTGAGTAGTTGCCATATAAATGGAAGCCAATTAACTACATGACATAACTCCCTTACATGAGTTACTGTCACTACTGGGCACTGTTCTACGGTTGTTGATTAAACCTGTGCTCCAATCTTCTTCAGTAATCACTGTTGTCTGTCACCTGATACACTAGTGGTCAACTCCAAATCCAAATCTGTCTTACATAAGACACCTCCACTTTTCACAAGACAGACCGTCACAGACTGTCTGTTGGCACTGACACGCTGTCTACGTCTAGCTGCCCAGGAGTTCATTGACAGGAATAACAGCTCGATCTCTGCCCACTCAAACGCACTTACATTACACAGTGTTTCTTAATCAGTAATGAATCAGAATGTTGTTTTTTTTCTCTTTAATATTTTGCTTCATAACTACTATCAACCCCTGGTGTACTGAAAGTGTTTGTTTAGGCGTCAAGAACACAAATTACACGCACACAAACATATTTTCTTATCTAGCAGTGGTGCATTTAGTACATGTTCCATTTCTGCCCCCTGTTTTATGTCTTAATGTCTTGTCCTTATGTTTCTTGTTAAGCGACCTTGGGTTAATGAAAGGTGCTATATAAATTAAAGTTATTATTATTATTATTATTATGTTTCACTTGTGCCGCATTAATATCACCATGTAAAAATACAAACGTGCAGGTACATATAGCCTATATAGTATAGTAAAAAAGGACACATTTTGTATCTGAAATGTACAGAAGTAATAGTATAAAGCAGTGTAGATTGAAAAATACTTTAGTACAAGCACTTCTGTACAGCATATGTATCATTAAATGAACTTAATTACATGCCACCACTGGAATCTAGCCATGCAGACTGTTTTGGTTTTATGTGTCCAGAGTTGGAGATGTCCACCTCTGCACTTTCTGCTACTACACCAGAACTATGTGAAGAACATTTCTAATATAAAAAAATGCATTTTGTCTTCCATTAGATGTTTAAGTGTTAAGTGAAGTATATTTGTATGTTAAACGTTTAAAACAGCACTGATTAAAGTACATACACACATAGAGCAGTATGAAATCTAATACAATTGACTCAAGTAGCCTAATGTCACGCAAGATTAAAAAAAACTATTAGGGCTTACAAATATAAATTTGATGGAAAAGAATCTGAAGGTGTGGAGTTATGAAGAACAATTTAACATTGCTTTTGTAGCCTTTACCAGATTTGAGCTTGAAGCTAGCAGCTACATTAGCCACTGCTAGCATTAAACTAGCATAAAACATTCGTACAGAACAATTAGCGTTTGAGTTGCATTTATTTTGAGAACTAAGTCCTCATTTTGCAATACTTAATCATTATTTTGAGAAACTATATTCTTATTTATATAAAGTTTCCCATTATAGAGACTTGCAGGATCTTTAATTTGCATTACCTTACTTCTTAATGATTAGGAAGTGACACAACAGCAGCAGTCCATCCACAGAACACAGAGATCCACTCTCATTCATGTTCAGTCTTACCTCTGAGATTAAAGTAGCTCAGGTGGTTTGCAACAACTTGCTCTGCGGTCTCTTGTGCGCAGAGTTTGACTCCATTTGGAAAAAGGATGTTCCTCTTCCGCCGAGAGACAACTTCATGGCCTTCATCAGAAACCTCCACATCGGGTGCACCAATAACGTCTGAAAGCTCCTGACTGTAGGGCACACTCAGGTAACCCATAGATGAACCCTCCATTGTTGCATCTGGGGTACCAACAAAAAAACATTTAAAATGGAATGTTTGACCCTTGTTTGGGTGCTTAGTTTAAAAGTTAACTATTATACATACCTGTCCTTATGTCCAAAAATAAGACCACAAAACTAAAAACAACAGAGGAGAAAACACATCTCCTGAAAAGGTTGCTCATGTCTATTCCGTGATTGTGTTTAAATCCGTCTTGGAAAAGGGTCAAGTAGATATGCACGTCCTCTCAAAAGCAGCTTCTTACAAGTTTGCATAGTTCATAAATCTCCAGACGCAGAAAAATAACAAGTTTGTGAAGAAATCATGTGATGACCATATGGCACAATGGTTTCCTGCTTTCTTTAACAGCTAAAATGAGGTGTAGGTCACGGTGCTGAGAGGACAGCTCCGAGGTAGAAAGGCAGATGGCTCTTGGAGAGAGGAGGATTTTTTAATGCTCTCTAATCCTGTTTACTCTAAGCCCTTTAGAAGAACTTGCCGAGAAGTTACTGGAGCAACACTGTGAAGAGAGGTAGTTGTGTGGTAGAAACAAGGAGGTGACAAGGGCCACACAATCAACAGCAATCAAAAAGATGCATCAAAACATACAGATATTATAATTATTTACCAACTCAAGATTTGTTGGGGTGTGTCCTGCAAGGACTGAGCACATTTCCAATAAAATATGATTAATCCTGGTCTCCAAGTTGAAGGACAGGTCTTTAAACTTTTAGAGCACCCTTCTACCTATTTAGGCAAATGGCATTAAACATATATCCAGGCTTTGAAGATCATAATGGCGTACGTGTGTCTGCTGCTCTAAGTGGAAGAAAAATAAACATCAATCTGAAAGCAATAAGATCAAATGACAAAAGAAAGTGCTTATCTGGTTAAAGAAAAGGGCATCACCTTAGATCTAATGGAGAAAGATGCTACTCACAAATACTTGATGCTTTTTTTGTAGAAACCCCCCAAAAACACAGACACACAGTCCCACTCCCTCACAGAAATGACAGTGACGATGTGGTTGGCCATGCAGCTGAGGTGATGCGCTCAAGTTATGTATATCTTGACAGCAGTGAAAGTCATGAGCTTAGTCAACCTTTAACCCCACACTCTTCCTCCTACGGGTTTATCCTGTTTTTAAAAGGGAAATCTGAGACCTCTATAAGTAGGGCCATTACGTATATGGAAGACAAGAGGGCTAACAACCCCAGGTAAAGTAGGCTGACAATGGCCAACACAAATTCACAATGGCAATACTTACATGTTGGTGTTGAGCAGCTGAAATGTTTAAACTGTTCTCAATGTAAATGAAGTGTGTTAACATGCTATCCTTTGCTATCTAGCATTGAAAACATGTTGCAAGTCAGGCTGTAAAATGTCCACCAAAGTGGTGGACTGACAGACATGTTCATCCCAAGATCTGTGCCTCTAACTAGGCTCAAAAGTGTACCAGAGTTAGAGCGGATATTTTTAAATAAGAGATAGAAATAATTGACAACTATTATAGTTATTGTTTTGCAAGTATTTCTGTGTTAGGGTAATAAAACTGTTCTACCTTCAGACATTTTCTGAAGTTAAAGGTACAGATAGCTCAGAATAGCGTAGTCCAGGATGTATTACAAGACTGATTTATTAAACTGCATTGGTTTTAGCTAGGTGTACCTCATACATTGAGATTGAGTGTAAATGTGGTATATCCCTATACACTGCGACACACTGCCATACAGAATGGGAGGGGGATTACTCGGGGTCAGACTGGAAGAGGAGATCTTAGCAGCTGAGACAGTAAATACACCTAAGCCGACCATGTAACCCTCTGAACAGATTATATTGGCATGTTATTGTACAGAACAAAATCAAGCCTATTACTGTAGCTTCTCTTGTAAAAAAAAAATGCAGACCTGGAGCCAAAATAAAACATTTAATACCTAGAAAATAATACATCAGCTGATTAACAACACATCAGTCTCTGTTTTAGTTACACACCTCTAATCCTCATCTTGTTACCAAGTAGGACAAGAAGTCAGGAGTCAGGACCCCACACTTGTCCACTGGCACTAGAATACATACTGGGAAGGCTTAATGCCGCTATTCTGGTTCCAGAAGAAAATAAAAACAAGACCAAGAATCGACAGAACAATGATTGTTATTTGGTTTACTAAAATATATTTGGGAATCAGCTAGAGTACATTCATCCAGCACGATGTCTAAAAAACTAAATAAAATTAAGTGTTAAAAAGAGACAAACATTTGAACAAAAACTCGTACAAAAAAAATTAGGCAAACACTGCAATGAGTCTTAAGGTAGGTTTTACATTTTAGAACATGACTTTTTGCAATTTGTGTTTTTACTAAAAAAAATACTTACGTACAACAAATATGTGTTATTACTGAATACAACACACAGCTTATTATTTGGGCTGCATGATGGGCAAAAACGTGTCCCAAAGTCCGAACCAACATATTACTTCTGAAGCTATATACTGAGACCAGTGGTTTACAATGTAGAAGAAACCTACATTTTCGACAGTATGCAAAATCTGGAAAATAATAAATGGTATTGCCCAAGAAACCTCAAATGACTAGATAATAATGCCATATGAATATCAGAACTATGATTTGTATGCAAACGTACAGTACAAGTAGTTTATTGGTAGTCCAACATTATTATAGTGAATTATACAATGTTTTCAATTTATTTATGTTTAGTTAACGTCCGTTGTGACTTAAGATTTGTCATGTTGGATCGGGATAGAAAGAGTGTCACAGACAAATGTTTATGACAGTTTAGCTTTGTTGCAAAGACATGTGAGTGATTGATCCTAGTTTATTGTCAGTATGTAAAGTAATTTCTTGGCACTGGATAACTGTGTGAGGCACTGAGTGACAAACAGAAATAGTTTTTTTCCTTTATCCTGAAAAGGGAACAGATAAACGGCTACTTCAAGTTTGGATTTCAGTTCCTATGGCTTAATGTCATTCTCTAATGGAAAGGGGGAAATAGGAAATGATTTTCATACTGTTCCTGTTTTCATCCTGTAAAGGTGTACCCATACAAAGAATGCAAAATAAGAACAGTTCTGATTAGAAAATCCCTGACTGAGACTGAAATAAATAACCTCAAATGTCAAACAAATATTGGCAAAGCAAGTGAACTCAACAATAAAAAGTTGACAATCTGCTGTACAAACGAGGCCTTACAGTGGTTCTACTTTAATCAAATTCCCTAGATACTAAATGAAAAATAAATAATAATTCATTAACAAAAAAAAGATCTTGCCTCATAAAAACAATCATTAAAAGCTTCCCAGGGTGTACAAACATGTTCTGACATGATTGCTGCTTTCATGTTCAATCAGAGGATCAACAGATAGCCAACGGTGTACATGTTTTGTTTGTCAGTGAATGCAGAAAACAATAAAACAATAACAGCGTTTTAGGCAAATGAAAATGTTTTCAGGTCATCGGAAATGTCCATTGCTCAGTATGAGCAGTGATGTGTAACGGCTACAGGAATGGATGCACGGAACAGCAGAGTTCCTTCATGAGTCTATCAGTTACTATCCAGGTTCTGTTCTCTGTAAAGTCTAAGTACCAGATCTCTGATTTCGTCTCGTTTCCTCCGCACCTGGTGCCGTGGAAACCATCGTTGTAGTTGTAGAGGAAGATCAAAGTGCACCACAGGGTCCTGAGAACGGCAGAAGAAGAATTAATGACTTTGTACGTGCACTAAAAAACATTTATGTCCCACTGAGTTCTAAACCTGGAAGGTTAGAGTTGTTTTTGATCCAATATCACGATAAAACATCTCCCTATATTTGAGCCACATAAAAAGAGATGCTGCCAACTTCTTTACCTTTAAAAAACTCTCAACATATTGCAGCAGGTAGAGGCCGCAGTCGCTGCTGTTGTCCTGCAGGGGAACGATACAGTGCGAGCTCTGCGTCTGATCAGAACTAAAGTCCCTCGATGAACCTCGACGGACTTCCCATTCAGACTGCAAGTACCTGAGGAAGAAATGCATATTAATCCATTTATAAAAACACACAAATGCAGCTATAAAGACACAGATAAATATTGTCATACTTACTCCCGTAAGAGTTTGAAGACGCGCTCATGAAGAGAAAGTTTGAGGGAATCCATGATAAGAATACATGGCCTACAGAGAGGAGAGTTACATCTGTCATTGAGTGTTTAAATCCACATAACACGTATGCATAAAAAAAACACGTCCACTCACCTCTTCATAACGGTTTTCTTCTGGAAGGTCTGTTCTGTGCAGTCCTACAACAAAATGAAAAGATTAGACTTAAAGGGGACCTATCATGCAAAATACACTTTGTGATGTCTTTTATACATAAATATGTGTCCCCGGTGCGTCGGGGAACTCACGCAGCATCAGAAAATGAAACACTCTCTAATCGACTTAATAGATTCAAATCGATGACCAAATTAGTTGCCAACTAATTCAGTCGTCGATTTGTTCGTGACGTCATCACGTGTGTTTTACGCGACGTTAAGCTCCAACGTTATCGGTATTTTTATCGGTACTGGAGACATTTAAAAAATATGTATGTAATGTATTATTGCTACAAAAACATTATATTGCAGTCTTAGTGTCGCCAACTCGTTTCTAATATGCAAAAAGACAAAATAATTAGTCTATTGTCTGTGTATTTTTGATCTTTCCATTCCAGACGAGATCTTTCTCCCCCGTCTGTGTGCGAGGGGGCGGGGAAGTTTACACACACGGCTGCTACATGCATGCAACACACGGTGGGGATGGCGGAGAGAAGCGCTCCAAGGTGTGGTTAAATGCAGTGTTTCCCCTAGGAGGGAGTCATAGCAGCGGTGCTAAGGCACGTGGGTCGAGCATAAAGTCAGCGTGGAGCGCACGGAATTTGTTTGTGTATGCACGTGCGAAGTGCGCCCCGTCAATTTGTTTCTATGTGTCTGCCAGCACAAGAAAGGCTCTTGAGGCCTAGTACCAGGGCCGGTGCTAGACAATTTGCTGCCCTAGGCGAGATTTTAGGCGAGATTTTATATATAAAGAATAAATGAAAAATCTCTACAAAAGACAAATACAGAGTGTGTGATCACAATTTTATATTTAATATCATTTTAGAAACCTGTTTAACAATGGACAGCAGGGGGCAGTAGATGGCAGGGTAACACTGCCGTAAAGGAGTTTGTTGTGATTTGCGCCTGCCGTAAACGGACTGATGTAGAGACAGAGCTGCCGTCGTCTTGCCATTCTGGCAAAACCCGCCAAACGAGCAGCTAAGAATTTGATTGTTCATAATTTCTTCCGTTTTGCAGGTCAGTTTTGTGTACATATTGTCACAAGTGTTATAAATATCCACGGTAGTGTTGTGTCACGATGTCGTAGTGTTTGGACAGGGGCGGCGCCAGGGGGTAGCTTGGAGTTGCTATATCAACTCCAACAGCTCGCTTTAATGAGCAGCAGAAACGGACATGTGGTCGGGTCGCTGCCTGGGAAGACAAGAGGAAGAAGCCAGGAGGGCACACAAATATATATAGTTAACCCATCAGGGTTTCCGCTAGGATTTTTTCTCGCCGGTCAAATGTCCGGACAGAATTTATTTTACCGGACAAATTTGAAACTTACCGGTCATGTTTCAATAATAAAAATTGTGTAGCAGAGTTTCCGTTAGCAGGTAATTACCGGACTATGACCGGATATACTGATGTTTAAAACTCAGTTAATGGGGCTCATTTTTATATTGCTTCAGTTTATAAATCGTAACAGATCGAAAAATTCAGATTAATTTTTCAATAAATGATTCCACAAACAACATAATTATTACGTTCAAACTTGTAGTAGATCAAGTACATTATTCAAAACTTTACATCAACTTTGAATAATAACACGGGAGAAACGGATCCTCTCTTTTCCCCTCTCCTTCTCTCTCTCTCCTGACAGCCCGTCAGTTTCTCATGCAGCTCGCTAAACAGTGGGCGGGGCTTGAGGTGATCATTCAGAGCTGGTGTCTCCGTCAGACCCAGCAGCTGATTTGATCCCTCTCTCTCGTCCGGTTATACTTCACTCGCGTTTGTGTCCATATCGATCAGATCCAGCTCTCCTGACCAGCCTTTATAGAGAGCACCGATCAAACTATTAAGAGTGAATATCGACCGATAATGACCGGCGGCCGATCGATCGGAGCATCCCTAATTATTACCAGACATTTTGACCGGCAGGTTTTGAATTTACCTGTTTTTAATCAATTTTACCAGCTAAAAACCAGTAATTACCGGCTAACAGAAACCCTGAACCACATATATGTCCGTGCGGAAACAATACCCCCAACCTGTAGTTCCATGTGTGAATTATGTGTCAGTGTGTTAATAAGTGATCACTACACAAGCCCCCGCAGTTTTTGCCCATGGTTGAATTCTGCGGGGGCTTGTGTAGTGATCACTTATGGTCCGGGAGGAAGCACCACAGGGGCTGAGGAGGGTGGGGGCGAGGGCCGCGGCCACGGAACGGGCTGTCGTAAGGGCGCGCCGTGGCGAACGAAGACAACATCCGCCAGACGCAGAAAGCTGGGTCGCTGTGCTGCGACGTGGGGATGGGCGTGAACATCCCGGTGGTCCCCAGCAGGAAGGAGCGCAGCCCGGCCGCGGCAGGCATGAAGTCCTCGGGAGGAAGGAGCCATGGACAGGGGAGAGGCCAGACGGGGCGCCGTCCGAAGCTACCATCGAGGCGAGGGCAGGGTCCAGAAGCGCGCCACCCACAGGCCGATGAAGGCATGGGCGACGTCCGAAACCGCCGAGGCGAGGGAAGAGGCCAGACAGGGTCCCGAAGCACTCCTCCAACGGGCCGATGAAGGCATGGGCGACGTCCGAAACCGTAGAGTCGAGACGAGGTCCAGAAGCGTGGTGAAAAAGCGAGAGGGTCCACACGAGGCCGACCAGACATGATCGAACTTCCTCTCAGGCACCAGGGAAAAACTCAAAAGGGTCGTACTGTCCTCGGTCAAAAACAGGTGGGCGAAATTGTGAGAAGATCCACACAAGGCCAACCAGGTCAAACCTCCTCTCCGGCACCACAACAAAATTGTCAAGTCAGATGTCAACCGATGGATGTCGATAGCCATTAGCAGCTAGTCGTTAGCTGCCGTCGTTAGCTGTTAGTTGTCGTTAGCCGTTAGCTGTCGTGCTTAGCTGTTAGCTGTTGTTAGCTGTCGTTGTCAGCGTCAGCCGTCGGTAGCTGCCAGCCGTTAGCTGTCGCGGTTAGCTGTTAGCTGGTGTCGACGGCCGCTAACCGTAAGCCGGCAGCCATTAGTCGATGCAGTCGGCCCCGGAGCCTCTGCTAGGCGACGTGTCTCTACCAGGGAAGGTGCCGCTGCGTGTAGTGGCCAGCACCTCAGGGTTAAATCGCCGGGCGACCAGGAAGAACCGGCTAGCTTCTTCGGCCAAAGCGCGGGGCTCAACACTAGCCGTGTTAGCTAGCGCACCCTGGACATGCAGCCGCACGTCCCGAAGAAACAGCCCCATGAGGTAGAACTCGGGTTCTTCCCTACCTAGCAGGTCGTGCATCGTCTCCCTGTAGTCGGAAGGCTTGATCTTTTGATCGATCGAGCCGGTAGCAGCTCCAGATTTGGAGCCGCTACCGGTTGCCTTGTCCACGGCCGGGCCGCCGGTGCTGGGGTCCGCGCCCGCGGTGGAGCCGCTGCAGGTCCCTTTGTCCACGGCCGGGCCGCCGGTGCTGGGGTCCACGCCAGCTGCGGAGCTGCTGCCGGTTGCCTTGTCCATGGCCGGGCCCGCGGCGGAAACGCCGGTGGTGGAACCGCAGAGCCAACGGTTTCACGCGTAGAAAGCACACAGGCAGCCGGTACACACAGGCAGCCGGTACACACAGTATCACACATGCGGACACTCAGGTCACACAATAGTGAGCACACTGCAGCCAGAGTGGCTGAGTCTGTTCTGGAGGATGTGGTAATGGATGAGGATTTGTTAAGGTTACCTGTTAAAAGGAAAAAGTGAGCAAAGGAAGTGTGGCTCAGAAAGGGAAGGTGTCAAAGAAGGAGTCGCTGTGTTCCTCCTCTCAGCCAGAGGGAGTCTCAGACGACTCAGAGGACAGTGACAGCAAGTCATTCTTTGACATCGTTGAGGTAGCAAAGGGAGAGGAGTATTCTTTCCAGAGGATCAGATCCTTTCTGGCGGAAACTAAGGGGTGGAGGGGGGTGAAATTAGATGACTTTTTTGCAGATTTGCAGATCTTTCACAATACTGCCAGGGTTCTCATGCGGCGCAAAGAAGCCTTAGGGGAACCTTTCTTCAGCGGCCCAGAGAAGGCTCGGTTAAAGAAGATACTTCAGAGGATTAGAGAGGAAACTGCAAAGAATGATGAATAAGTACATCTTGGTTTTATTTTTAAATTTTCTTCAGCCAGGTTTTTGATTTTGTTAGGATGCAACTATAATTTCATTATGAGTGATATAAAGCTGGGCTCTTTAAACATTAACGGTGCTCGAGGGGATGCCAAGAGAGCATCTTTATTTACTTTATTAGGAAACAAGAGTTTAAATGTAACGTTTCTCCAGGAAACTCACAGCACTGCTGAGAACGAGAGTGACTGGAGGAGGGAATGGGGGGAGGGCTTCTTCAGCCATAAGCGCAGCAATAGTGGAGGGGTTGCCATTCTCTTTGCGAGGGGCTTTACACCCTTCTCCTGTACGGTTGATGAGGTCATCCTAGGACACTTGCTCAAAATAAATTCTGAATTTGAAAAAGTTAAAATATGTTTTATAAATATTTATGCTCCCAGTGTGGGCGCAGAGAGGCTTTTGTTTTTTGAGAAACTGAAACACACTCTTAGCACCTGTGATAGTGGGGAGTATCTGTTCCTGGGGGGTGACTTCAACTGCACAGAGAACCCTGTGCTGGATAGGAACCACCAGGAACCGCATGCTGCCTCGAAGAGTGCCTTAATAAGACTAACAGAAAGCTGTGTGATGTTTGGAGGCACTTCCACCCGGGCCAGCGGCAGTACACGTGGGTGCACTCTAGGGATAACCTGTTGTCTCTAGCTAGGCTGGATCGTGTCTATGTTTTTAATCATCACATTAATGTAAGCAGAAGCTGCTCCATCAGTCCAGTGGGAATCTCTGACCATTCCCTCGTACAAGTCTCAGTTTTTATTAATCATGTTAAGTGTAATAGTGCGTATTGGCACTTTAATGCTTCTCTGTTGGCCGACAACCATTTTAAAAATGTTTTAAAATTATTTTGGGAAAACTACCGTTTATCTAAGAGTGAGTACAATTCTCTTCAGCAGTGGTGGGATGTAGGTAAAGTGAAGATCAAGCAGCTTTGCCTGCAGTACACTTTCAATGTCACAAAGGACATGGCTAGATCTCTGAGAGCTCTGGAGAGAGAAGTGGTGGAGCTGCAGGGATTGGCAGACTCCACAGGAGAGCGAGAACATGTTGAAGTTTTCAAAAGTAAAAACTCAGCTCTGTCTGACCTGCTGGGGTTTTCTGCTCAGGGTGCTCTGGTCAGATCCCGGTTTCAGAACAACGTGAAAATGGATGCTCCCTCTCACTTGTTCTTTGGTCTCGAGCGTAAGAATGGTCAGAGGAGGCTGATGCACTCCCTGCGATCCAATGCTGGGCAGCTGCTTCAGGAGTCCGCCGACATTCGTCAGTGTGCTGTGGAGTTCTACAATGAGCTCTCCAGAACAGAGTTCCAGGCCGAGCCAGACGTGGTGCAGTCGTTCTATGAGGGCCTTCCTAACGTCCCTGAGGAGGACCATGCTGAGCTGGAGGCGGAGCTCTCTGCCCAGGAGCTGCAGGAGGCCCTGCAGAGCATGCAGAGTGGGAAGGCTCCTGGCATAGACGGCCTGCCTGCAGACTTCTATAAGGCTCTCTGGCCAGTTATAGGTGACGACCTGCTGAGTGTGCTCAGAGACAGTCTAAGTAACGGGAGGTTGCCTCTGAGTTGCAGGAGAGCTGTGCTCACTCTCCTCCCTAAGAAGGGAGACCTGCAGGAGATTAAGAACTGGCATCCTGTGTCTCTACTCTGTACCGACTACAAGCTGCTTTCCAAAGTGTTAGCGACGAGGCTGAGGAAAGTGATGGAGCATGTCGTTCACGTAGACCAGACATACTGTGTACCCAGCAGGTTGATAACTGACAACGTGACTCTAATTCGAGATGTTTTGGTCCTCTCCGGTTCATTGGGCTGTGAGCTTGGTCTGATTTCTCTAGACCAAGAAAAGGCGTTTGACCGAGTTGAACACCAGTACTTGTGGCAGACGCTGGAAGCTTTTGGGTTCAGCTCTGGTCTCATAGCCAAGATCCAGGTCTTGTACAGGGACATTGAGAGTGTACTGAAGATAAACGGTAGTTTGTGTGCTCCTTTTGAAGCTCAGAGAGGAGTCCGACAGGGCTGCTCTTTGTCCGGGATGCTCTACTCCCTGGCCATAGAGCCTTTTTTACACCGGTTAAGGTCAAAGTTACAGGGTTTTTCTTTTCCTGGCTGTAGGGATGTTTTTAAATTGTCTGCGTATGCGGATGACATAATGGTCTTTGTTAAAAAAACAAGATAACATCAATGTTTGAACTGAAACTGTGAGCAATTTTTGCAAAATCTCATCTGCTCGAGTCAACTGGGGGGAAAGTGAGGCCTTAGCAGGAGGAGAGGGCAGTATTGACAGCTTGTTGTTACCTGGGGGCCTTGGTTGGAAAAGGGCAGGGTTAAAGTACCTGGGTATTTATCTTGGTGATGACACATTTTGTTTGAAAAACTGGGACGGTCTTATAGAGAAAGTGGAAGGCCGGTTAAAGAAGTGGAAGTGGATCCTTCCCAAACTTTCTTTTAAAGGGAGAATCCTTATTTTAAACAACCTTGTTTCCTCCATGCTGGCTCACCGGCTGGCATGCACCGACCCACCCGTAAACCTGCTGTCCAGGGTGCAGGCTCTCATGGTGGACTTCTTCTGGGACCGCATGTACTGGGTCCCTCAGAGCGTCCTGTTCCTACCAAAGGAGGAGGGGGGACATGGCCTGGTTCACCTGGCATGCAGAGGGGCGGCTTTCGGGCTCCGGTTCGTCCAGAGGTTCCTGGCTGGACCTGCTGACCTGGTCTGGAGACCCGTAGCTCGGGCCTTATTGGAGCGCTGTGGTGGGCTGGGGCTGGCTGAGTCGCTGTTCCTAATGGACCTGAAAGGATTAAGCCTGAACAATCTCTCGGGTTTCTATGGAGGTCTCTTCAAGGTGTGGGGACTACTCAAAAAAGAGAGACCAGAGTGCTGTGGCTCACTGTTCTGGCTCCTCAGAGAGCCGGTGGTCCGTGGATCTTGTTTTGTGTGTGGAGTAGGGCCTTATCTACAACAGAGACTCTGTGAGGAGAGGACCAGGTGGTGGAGGTGTGTGGCCCCCGTCTGGACAACGCTGCAGGCCTGGCCTCACGTCTGAGCCTCAGGTCAGTCCGGGTGGTCAGCCTCCTGCTGCAGAGCTGGAAGCAGCAGCTCAGCCAGTCAGAGCTGGCGCTGATCGCTGCTCACTGTAACGGACTGAAGTCTCCAAATGACAATGACTCTTTTCCAGAGATGCAATGTTTTCCTGATCTCAGTTGTGAGGGTTTTTTGTTAAAGTTGGACAATGTTACTGATTTTAAGTTTAGCACCATGTCCAACAAAACATTTTATTATTTGTTGACAAAGGTGCTGAATCAGAGCAGACTCCAAGAGTGAGTGGACACCCGGTGGAGAGCCCACCTGGGCCTGACGGAGGCTCAGAGGCCTGAGTGGAGAGCGCTCTACAAGCCTCCGCTGACTAAGAGGGGTGGGGACCTCCAGTGGAGGATTCTCCACGCTGTGGTAGCTGTAAATGCGTTTGTTTCAGTGTCTGACGCCTGTCCTTTCTGTGAACAGAGGGAAACCATTTTTCATTGTTTTACAGAATGTGGTCGACTCCTTTGTCTTTTTCAGCTACTCACTCAGATGTTGATTTTGTTTAATGTGGTTTTTTCTAAGTCAGTGTTCATTTTGGGTTGTAGGTACAGCCAGAAGCAAAAGTGCGAAAGTCAGCTTTTGAATTTTTTGTCGGGGCAGGCTAAAATGGCCATTTACCTCAGCAGGAGGAATAAAGTTGCGGGATCATTGGATACCGATGCAGTTTCAATTTTCAAGCGGATGGTTAAAGCAAGACTGAAAGCGGACTACGGTTACTTTTGCTTAACAAAAAATGTGGGAGAATTTGAGGCCATGTGGTGCTTTAAAAATGCTTTGTTAATTTTGTTCATAATTTGTTAAGTTAATTCAATAATATATGTATTTTTGAATCAAGTAGTAATCTTTATTGTCTTCATTGTTAGTTTCCACATGCTTTGCCGGTCAACAAGTCCTTTAAAGGCTAAAATGCAGGATCTGTTTGGTATTTTGAAAAAAAAACTTCACAGACATGTTTTATATACACTGAACAAAAATATAAATGCAACACTTTTGTTTTTGTTCCCATTTTTCTTGAGATGAACTCAAAGATCTAAAAAAAATTCTATATACACAAAATAACCATTTCTCTCAAATATTGTTCACAAATCTGAAAAAATCTGTGATAGTGAGCACTTCTCCTTTGCCGAGATAATCCATCCCACCTCACAGGTGTGGCATATCAAGATTAGACAGCATGATTATTGCACAGGTGTGCCTTAGGCTGGCCACAATAAAAGGCCACTCTGAAACGTGCAGTTTTGCTTTATTGGGGGGGTCTGGGGGGGTCCGAAAACCAGTCAGTATCTGGTGTCACCACCATTTGCCTCACGCAGTGCAACACATCTCCTTCGCATAGAGTTGATCAGGTTGTTGATTGTGGCCTGTGGAATGTTGGTCCACTCCTCTTCAATGGCTGCGCGAAGTTGCTGGATATTGGCAGGAACTGGAACACGCTGTCGTATACGCCGATCCAGAGCATCCCAAACATGCTCAATGGGTGACATGTCCGGTGAGTATGCTGGCCATGCAAGAACTGGGATGTTTTCAGCTTCCAGGAATTGTGTACAGATCCTTGCAACATGGGGCCGTGCATTATCATGCTGCAACATGAGGTGATGGTCGTGGATGAATGGCACAACAATGGGCCTCAGGATCTCGTCACGGTATCTCTGTGCATTCACAATGCCATCAATAAAATGCACCTGTGTTCGTCGTCCATAACATACGCCTGCCCATACCATAACCCCACCACCACCATGGGCCACTCGATTCACAACATTGACATCAGAAAACCGCTCGCCCACACGACGCCACACACACTGTCTGCCATCTGCCCTGAACAGTGAAAACCGGGATTCATCCGTGAAGAGAACACCTCTCCAACGTGCCAGACGTCAGCGAATGTGAGCATTTGCCCACTCAGGTCGGTCAAGACGGCCAACCAGAATCAGGTCGAGACCCCGGTGAGGATGACGATCATGCAGATGAGCTTCCCTGAGACGGTTTCTGACAGTTTGTGGAGAAATTCTTTGGTTATGCAAACCGATTGTTGCAGCAGCTGTCCGAGTGGCTGGTCTCAGACCATCTTGGAGGTGAACATGCTGGATGTGGAGGTCCTGGGCTGGTGTGGTTACACGTGGTCTGCGGTTGTGAGGCCGGTTAGATGTACTGCCAAATTCTCTGAAACGCCTTTGGAGACGGCTTATGGTAGAGAAATGAACATTCAATTCACGGGCAACAGCTCTGGTGGACATTCCTGCTGTCAGCATGCCAATTGCACGCTCCCTCAAAACTTGCGACATCTGTGGCATTGTGCTGTGTGATAAAACTGAACATTTTAGAGTGGCCTTTTATTGTGGCCAGCCTAAGGCACACCTGTGCAATAATCATGCTGTCTAATAGGTGTGCAACAACTAATCGACTTAATCGATTACCAAATTAGTTGCCAACTAATTCAGTTGTCGATTCGTTAGTGACGTCATCACGTGTGTTTTACGCGCCGTTAAGCTCCAACGTTATTGGTCTTTTTATCGGTACTGGGGACATTTAAAAAATATATGTCATGTGTTATTGCTACATAAGCATTATATCGTAGTCTTAGTGTCGCCAACTCGTTTCTAATATGCAAAAAGACAAACAAAGGCGTCCATGATATATTTTCGATCTTTCCAATCCAGAAGAGAGATCTCTCTCCCCCGTCTATGTGCGAGGGGGCGGGGCAGTTTACACACATGCGGCTGCTACATGCAGCAACACACTGCGGAGATGGCGGAGAGAACGCGCTCCGAGGTGTGGTTAAACTGTACCCGTCTCGATGTGGAAAATGCTCGTTACCAAAAGTACAATAAGAGTTTAGCATGTAAGGGCGGTAACACGAGCAATTTGCCTAAACATTTAGCAAAAGTGCACCACATCCAGACGGAGAAATGCACCGGGTTCGACTGTCTTTCTAGTAGCTCTGTAGCCCCATCCACGTTTCCACGTGAGGTGTTATGTATGCTAGCAGCAACACACGGAGTTAACTACATTATACAAACATGGGTTAATGATTAGAGGTAACCGAGTTATTTATTATGTTAAAGTTTCAGCTATTCTGTTTATCAAATTAGTCGTTTGTTGCAGCCCTACTGTCTAATCAGCATCTTGATATGCCACACCTGTGAGGTGGGATGGATTATCTCGGCAAAGGAGAAGTGCTCACTATCACAGATTTTTTTCAGATTTGTGAACAATATTTGAGAGAAATGGTTATTTTGTGTATATAGAAAATGTTTTAGATCTTTGAGTTCATCTCATGAAAAATGGGAGCAAAAACAAAAGTGTTGCATTTATATTTGTGTTCAGTGTAGGTATTGCCCTACAATATATTTTCAAATATAGCATGATAGGTCCACTTTAAAGAACAAAAAAAGCCAACATTGTACTAAACAATACATTTTCTGTGAGATAAAGCAAAGATATTGATATTCCTGATGAGTACAGAACAGAATCATTTCTTACCACTCGATCAGGTTGAGGGTCTTTTTCCAGAGCCTTTTCTAAAACACAAAAAAAATACCTTTAGCTACAGCTCTGGAGTCAGTAACATGAAGAGCCATGTATCGTTCAGTCTCATTTAAAAACGTACCTTTCTCTGTGTCCACACTGTCGAGGCGATTTAATGTAGGGGGTGTCTCTGTGATATCACTCGGGCTTTTGGACCCTTGAGCTGCCTCCTCTTCCTGCAGATCTCCTGTCCCTCGCTGGCTCTTTTCAGAGTCAGGACCACTCCAGGTCTCTGTTTTTGGTTCCTCCAGTCCAGGAAAGCAGATTACAACCAAATACCAATGAGCCCTAAACAGACAAAAAAAGCAATGTGATACATAATGTGATGTACCAAAAAAACACTATACAATACACCTCTTCACAATAAATGTAACTCACTCCTGATTGACAGGCACAAACAAGAAGTCCTTCTTGAAGATGTCCACATGTCGTGTCCATGTCTTCACCCGTTGGTGCCGCCTCTGCCTTTGACAGCTGGGTGCACACAGAAGCAACATTTTAACAAGGTTTTACAACCATACAAATAACTGTAGACACTTGGGGGTGCTAAGAGTGCTTGGAAATATAAGTCTTATGTCTCTCCTGTACCAGGTCTTTATACAATTTTCACAATTATTTTGATTTGAGATTTTATAAGTACATTTAGGGAGCAGGGCCAGTGTTGAGTAGAGGTAAAACATGGTATTTCTTGATCACCTCCCAACAATATTAAAGGTAGGGTCGGTAAGAATGGAGAAACCAGCTCTAGAATTTGAATCTGCCTGTTCCTTACAGAGCCCCTCCTCCAACACACACGAACGCGCACATGACCAATGAGGGCACGAGATAAGTTTGTGCACAGATGGAAGGCTGACAGGCAGGTAGGCCATCCAGTTATTTTTAGCCGGGCCAGCTCAGATGATTGGTCGTGCTTTTTACAGCGCCACGGCTTCCACAGATGAAATGTTTTTATGTATTTATTGTCAAAGCATTTCATATATTCATTGCTATCGGGATGTTAAGAGCATTCCATGGAATATAACAAAAAGTGTTTCTGAAGTGAATTACCTACCCCACTTTTAAGTTAAAGTTAATAACCTATAAATCAAAGTGCCTATTTCTTGATACGTGTGGTGATTATACCTGTTATACTCATATGTATTTAATATTAACCCTTTGGAGTTGACCGTCACGCCGGCGTGATCAGATCACATGACCTGTTCAAGCCGGTGCCGCATAAAAACAACAGGAAAACGGAAACGGAAAATACTGGAAACTGTAGATCCTGCTCAACAAGATGTATATGTGTATTTCTGTCGAAAGTACTGGCTTGAAACTATATGCCAGTCTTTGTTTCATGCAAAAAGACCCAATAAACACGGACATACGATGATATAAAGTTAATACAGATATATTTCAGAAGTATGAATAATGGAAGCACATATTTTAATATCTTCGCCGTATTTTATCATTTTACGAAACGGAAAATACTGGAAACTGTAGATTCTGCTCAACAGGATGTATTTACCAGGGAGGGGGTGAGGTAATCAGGTAAACGGAGTGATACGAAAAGAGACGAAGAGGGACATTCAACCATTTACACCTTCCTTTTTTCCCGTCAAGAGGTTGAAAAAGATTGAGTCCGATGTTTCCAATTGGTTCCCAAATTTGAACACTGACCAGTGGCATAAGATCAGGAGCCGGGTAAATGAGACTGAGGAGCCCCCGAAAAACAGATCCCGAAATAGCTCGTCCTGGTTTCCGCAGCAGATAGGCCTACAGTATGGTGTCTGTTATGTCAGTTATTTTAAATAAAACGTTGAAAACTGATCTTGAAAATTGTTTCCTCTTTTTATTTTATTTATCATTTTCGGGACGGGGAGACGTGTGTGATTAAAAATTAATTTGCAGAAATGTAAAGTGATCTACCTAAGTTCTATTCATATTCTTGACGGGAAGAGCCGTGTAAATGGGTGGCCATATATGCATTTGAAAAGCAATATAAATCACACAGTTATTATACAATAGGCTATAAAAGCACCATCGATAACCATTACCTTTATCCAATTCAAACTTTGGACGGGAAAAAAGGAAGGTGTACATACTCGATACGTTTCCTGATCTAAAAACATAGCGATGGTTTTGTACTTACGCCAATGTGAATTAAACATTATTTTGTTAAATAAAAACATGGTGATGTTTAGTAAATGATTACATGTCTCTTATTTAGCACAGAATATGATCCTATCCGTGACATATGGATCTTAACAAATATCCGCTATATCAGATACCTGTAGATCAGCTGTTTATTTCACATGAGTTCCAGTGTGGCAGCTTTTCACGGCTCCCCCTGGTGGATCCATGATCCATTGCAGCTGGTTTCATTATAATTAAATGTATTTATCAAGGGGGCGTTTCAAGTCCTGCGGGGGGGTTTTCCTTTTCAGCAGGGGCCCACCCCGTGCCGATCACGGACCCGTACGGGTAGGCGTCTGAAATGAAGCGCTACATCTGTATACTTACGAGTCGCTGGTAACGGTGCCTCCCTCACTGGCATTGTCCCTGCGTGTGAGCTGCTTGAAGAAGAAGCTGCTGAAGATGTGTGAGCGCTCGGCCACGGCAGCAGAGGCGTTCTGGAGGAGGTATCTGTTTCACATCACAGCAACACAATCTGTTCAAAACTGGATCTCTTCTCTACAAAACGTGTGAGAAACCAAATGACATTTTAAGGCATTATTTACTTGAGGTAAAAGTCGATGATAACATCATTAAGGAAGATCCCTGTGTCGAGGCACTGCAGGTCCTCCATGGTGACGGTTATCCCTCCTTTGGACGGTGGGGGAGGAAACTGTATCAACCTGAGCAGAGGTGGAAGAAAGAAAAGATGAGCCGTGTACAAGGACAGTAGATGACAGGTCATGTATTACAGATATCGCTGTTGACGCAAAGAGCACATTTGAACTGATCATCATGCGAAATGTCCTTTCTGTTGATACCACTAACAACTAACATTTAACAAGAACAGATACTCGTTGTCCCTCAGAATAGGGCTGTGCAATTAATCGTATTTTAATCTCCATTACGAATTGAAATAAAACTATTATTATTATTATTATTTAAAATGAATGGATGTTTTCAAAGTAAATGGATAATCGCTCTCTGCTGGAACTGCTACCCCCGCGACCCGACCACGGATAAGCGGGAGAAGATGGATGGATGGATGGATAATCGTTTTTAATAATCGTGATATCAATTATTGACCAAAATAATCGCGATTAGGATTTTTGCCATAATCGCACAGCCCTACCTCAGACCACTTCCTTTGTTTGATTATATTACTTATATTTATTTGTATCTTTGTAACTGTTTAATGTGTGTGAATGCAAAGTTAGGATTGTTGTTTTTATTCTATTCCATTTACTCTTAGTATGTTCTATCTTAGTCTGACAGCCTGTAAGGCTCTACGAGAAGCAGCATATATGATAGTGCAGGTCACTTGCCTTCGTGTCAGTCCATGATGTTTAAATGTAGTCCAGCTGGAGTCCGGTTTACAAAGGGACACGTAGTAGGACTTGTTTGTTCTACGATGGCTCAGCGTGTATACAGGAGCGGGCTCCTCCTTTTTCTTCTGTGGGAGGAAGGTCATATCATAGGAGCAGAATTATAATCATATACCTTTGACCAATGGTTATCATCCAGAGGAACACACATCTGAGGGGTTGCAAGATGAATCACAGGAGATGAAAAGAAAAATCTGCTGCCAGTTATTCTGCTTATTTTCTTAGAATTCTCTCACACTTTTGAGTATCACAGTACACATGTTCCTCCCCTGCTGCTTTCTTTTACCTCAGGCTGTTGTTCAGGCTGTTGTTCAGGCTGCTGTTCAGGCTGCTGTTCAGGCTGCTGCTGTTCAGGCTGCTGCTGTTCAGGCTGCTGCTGTTCAGGCTGCTGTTCAGGCTGTTGTTCAGGCTGTTGCTCGAGCTCTTGTTCTTTGCGACCCTCCTCTGGTTTGAGTTCTGTGTCTGGATCTGTTTCTGTGTCCAGCTTCAGTTCTGTCTCTTCCTGTAAATCAACCTCCAAATCGACGTGTGGTGGGGTGCTCAAGTCTACATCAGAATGCAGGTCATCATCGTCTGTGTCTAATCGAGGGTAAGAGCAGTCCAGGCCCAGCAGAGACAGCAGGGGAGAGTCCAGTCCAGTTCTTCTGATCAGCTCTAGGCTATCATCCAGAGAGAGAACAGGAGTGTTGAAGTCGTCCAAACAACTAAGTTTGTTGCCACTATCAATGGTTCCTTGAGCCAAACTGTTGAGACAGTCAATGTCCAGGAGGGAGCGCAATAAAGCCCCCTCCATTCCCACCACAGGATATCTCAGGGTCAGCAGGACAAACGGGCTCGCCTTGCCTATGAAAAAAATAAAATCTAAATGTACAACCAAGGTCATCGTGCACCATGCAGATTATCATGTGACATGACAAACGTTACTTAAAATGACATAAGAAGTATGAACAGAAAAACTGACATTTGTAAATTGAAACCAGGACAATTTCAAGGACACAAAGTTGCCAACAGTAGAAATCTAAAGTGTATCTTTTTAAAAACAACACTTGTGCAACGCCTAACTCAAAGCTCTCTATTGGTCTCACCAGTGCTCGTCGCTCCATGTTGTTTCACACACAGCTTTTGTAGTTCTCGCTGTAAAGCAGCTGCAGCCGTTTCTGACACACATAACAGAAGAATGGCGGCAGGGAAAGGCTCCTCGACGTCCTCAAAGTGAAAATCCCGCTCCACCAGTTCCTGCTGCTCCCACACGCTGTACCTCCTCATGTCTTTACGGTCCAGAGATAGCCTCACCTCCAGCTCTCCAGTATCATCATCTGGGGAGGATGAAATGGTCAGGTGAACCTTGAGATCGCATTGTTGATATCAAATGATGAACATTGTTACTTCTTCCATAACCAAAGAAAGTCAACCGAGGTCCTGCACAGTTCAGATTTTCTTTGTAGGTGGTGCAGTGCTCCAACTTAATTGAAATCCATCAAATAGTTTAAGAGATATTTCAGTTTGTGTAATAGATTGTTTTAATAGAAGAAAGTAAATGTATGTTTTCTTGTGATAAAATATGTAATGTGGTTAAAAAGATCATATATTACATTAGACACACAAAGATTGTATGGTATATAAATACTAAACTGTGAAGATAACTAATATTTACGTTTTGACATGTTGAATATAACATGTTGATCTTTGATCCACTTAAATGTCTTATCTAGGATCCTGAGATCCATTGCTTTTGTTTGTCTCCACCAACACATTTGGGGTTCGCGGGTAATTCCCTCACTTGAGTAAATGTACGTGATGAAACACCATTTTTCACTCGTGATCATTTCTCCCCATCTGAAAGGAAAGGGGCGTAACATTTGCAACAAAGAGGTAGAAAGACTGTGTGACTAAATGACCAACTGTACCGTCCGACAACATTTTACAAATATAGGTATCCCTCATTTACAAGATATCTAATCTCAGAAAAATCACTTGAAATGTTTCACATCTGTCAATTTCTCATTTCTAAAGGTATCCTTTCAATTTGATTTGTGATCTTTTTTGGGTTAGGGTTAGGTGTGTTTTTCTTTTGATATTGTTATAGCATCTGATTGGCCTGTTTTTATTAAACAATGGATTGCACAGCTTGACTGACTGCACTTTGAAATACCATGAAGGCTCGCGTCAAGGCTAATGTAACCTGCGACCTCTTTAGTAATTTGCTTTTCAGCCACAGAGGTTTACCTGCAATAAAATGTGTATCTACCCAAGAATATCTTTTTACAATGCAACTTATTTTTTTAACCAGATATATTTCTTACACACAAACACGGTCTCAAAAGCTGAGAGTGCTCTAGGGCCTTGAGGGTCTAATCCAGTAACACACACATACTTTACGATCTGAAATAGACCAGTAAGCTGGGAGTGGATGTGTGTAGACAGCATGACCAAAACAAGTTCAGACTAAAGGGCTCAGGTAGGCCAATGCCTCGCAACAACACTGAGTTTATTCAAGCGTAATTAACACCAAAGGTAAAAACTCCTCTTATCATTACCTTCCAGTGGGATGATGATTTCGTGGTCCGCTATCTGTGAAAGAAAGAGTAAACAATGTGTTATACTCCTTCCCCTGAAATGTGATTTAAAAAAAAATCTGTGTTCAGCATCGGCAAATTAATATATTTGTGGTTTATACCATGATTTCTCCATTTGCTCTGCCTCGATAACCACCACAGTGCAGCGTGGAGAAGGAGAAGTCTATACTGGGGTTTGACTGGGGAAAAATTGTCACTGACACGGGCTCCTCTGTAAGCACCTGCAACACAGAAACATACACACACTGTTGGGAAAGTCAGTTCAAACACATCCTTCCTTCTGTTGGCGCCACCTAGTGCTAGTAAGAAGAATGACACACTGACAGCTATGCATGCTGCTACTTTGAAACATTTCTCTCATAATATCTTGTTAGCATAAGATGCAATATGAATATTAATCGCTTGAGCTTTTGTGATTTAAGGCCAATATCCCCGGGCCCATAGAGCAACATGCTTTTTTCATATAGTGCTAAAAATGTTTATGTTTAAACCATGGCTAAAACTTTGCTAAAAACAAATAATGAGTTGAGAAAAAAATCTGAATGTTCCTTTTACTATATTCCAAGATTCATATATGCTTTGCTCTTATCAAATAAGAGATTGCGTTCCGACGACGCATTATGGATCTTGTTATGAAATGTGTTCATTACAGAGATATGGATCAGTCGTAATACAGGGAGAAGTCCTGCTAACCTGCACGGCCTCTAGGTCAGAAGCTTCTTGCTCTTTGTCCTCAGCTTTCTGTGGGGATTGTATCTCTACTACTGCATCTTCCACAGGGACCGGTGTTTGGACCGCTGGGCTGCAGGGAGCAGCGTCACCGCCGTCCTCCTCCTCCTCTTCCTCCTCCTCTTCCTCCTCCTCTTCCTCCTCCTCCTCTTCCTCCTCATCATCATCACTGGACAGAACAACTGAAATAAAAGCACATGGAAAACACATCAGGCCCAGAGTGAATTTAAGCTAGCTAGCCAAGATACTTTTTTCAAAAACAAGCACATCATGTCCTATATTGCATAAAGGAGTTGTAATGGGATTTTAAATCAAATCAAGTTTTATTTATATAGCACATTTATAGATGATTTTTGGTCGAGCCAAAGTGCTGTACATATAATAAAATTAAAAAAAGAGCAGGGATAGACGTTGTCCTAGATATGTAATAAATGTAAAGCGTCTTTGAGCTTTAGGAAAAGCGCTATAAAAATCCCATGTATTATTACTATTATTATTATTATTATATGACACACAAGTAGGTTGTAAAGATAGAAATAATCATTATAATGTTCTTTATTTATAGAACAATTTAGCTTTTTTTGTTAAACACTTTAGTTAAATAAATCAAATAAAAAGCAGTCAACAAGATGTTTAAGAGATTAGATTTTGTTTAGAAATGTTTAGTATTCATATATACAATATGGCCCAGAAAAAGAAAGGAATACAAAAACAGTTCTAAAAAAGAAATACAAGACGGTTAATATAAAAAAGGGGGACTTTTATCAAAGTCAATAAAATAAATATCTTATTGAAAACATCTTTATCTGAGTTTTAAACAAATTCTCTTAAATGTTGTTAATGATATCGCCCACATGAATCCAGTACTGAGGCTCGACTGATAATGGAATCTAACTCGCATTATTTGGGCTTGGTTTTGGTCTGGGAATAGTGTGGGTGAGTCCTGCTGCATTAGCTGAAAGACTATGTGATAATGTAGAAGAGCATCTAATTCTGTCTGTTCTGCATCGAACCAGCTTCACTAACAGTCTACAGAAGCTAAGTGCTCAGCTTCACGATCAGATCATCTATTTACACATTGATATAAAACAACATGGCATTGAGCTGAGCTGCCTGAGTCACCGTTTTCCTCTTGGATCATTTCAAAGTGAAGTTTAGCAGTAGAATTAAGATACCAGTTTTTGAGGTGATCTTATCCTTTGTTGGGGTACTCACTGGGTTCGAAGGGGATGGATGTGGTCTTGTTGTCCTGGCAGGAGGAAAGACTTTGTCTGGGGGTAGCAACAGAGTCTCCGGCTTCTAAATGACGACCGGGGGTCGGATCATCTCCTCCCACCGTGAACTGTAAAATGGTACGGTCCAAGCTTTCTGGATCTCCATCTTCATCGGGTTCCGTTTGACGAACACGCGTTGGGGACAGTCCTCCATCCTTCCCTTCTTCTCTGTTGAGCAGAAGCACACTCTCACAGTGGCGTTTGGGGCTGCCGGTTCCATTGCACGGCGATGCTGGATCCTTTCTTTTCCTCTTCTGTCGAGACGGCACAGAATGCAGAAACTCAACAAACAACTGGAGCCATGTTCAAGCGCAAGACACACAGATGTCTTAAGAGATATAACCGTAGAGGTGTCACAATAGCCCTTTTTACATGTTCTACACAAAATGGTGCTATTGGAGAAGTGATCCCTTTAGTGTTTTAAAACATAGCTGTCTCTTAAAATATATGTGATGCCGTGAACATGACAAAACATTATAGATACAGCCTCAATGCTATCATTGCTCGATGTCATCAACGAAAAGAGGCACAGAGGATTCTGATGTTAATTAGGGTCTTATATGCTCCCAAGCTGCATTCAATTCTTTTGAATAGGTATTCATAATTCCATTTAATTGACATTGATGGAAATGTCTGAGGGTTTTTGTTGGAGTGTTATGGAAACAACATCCTGACTTAGGCTTATTCAAAACATGATGCCATTTAAAAACACACTTACAAAATAGTCTGCATGCCTGTTCTGTTGCTTTATGCCTTTTAGAAGAAAGTTTGGATAAAGTTTACGCTTCTGCGAGACTCTCTGTACGGCACTCACCACACTGTTTTGCACTTCTTTTTCTGGATCAGACAACCTGCCCTTGATGAACTCATCACAACTTCCGGTATCATCTACAGGCTCCCATCTCACCAACACCCCACAACCTGTATCAGACGGAAAGATAAGCAAACAATCAGGCTGGAAAAACCCATACAGTTCGGTCAAACAGAAAATTACTATTACTACTACTATTAAAAAGTAGAAAAAAGTATATCCGTGTAAGGGAAATGAAGGGTAAATTCAGCTTTGTTTCAGTAAAACAGTAGCATTAACCCTGAAAAGGACATTTGACAGAAGTTCCGGTGGAAAGCAGGAAAATCTAAATCTGTCTTAAAATAAGAGATAGTCAAAAAGTCAAAAGGGCGTAAAACAGCAGCACGATAGAAACTGTGATTCTGAATGCATTCATGCTACACACCTACAACTTCAGCGTATTTGAAGTCGTCTCCGTCGTCTTTTCCCATTATAACCTGCTTGCCATCTTTGTTTTGTTCTCTGTCCTCTTTGTCATCAACATTTTGTGACCTTCTGCAGAGTCTTGACCTGAAGACACAAAATAATGAACACAACATTCATTTTTTAGCACAAGCAACATGCTGCAGTGTTACACTTCATATACTAAGAATACCTAAACCTCTAAGACTAAACAGACAAAAACGAACACATAAACACATGTTTGATCTAAGTTGAGAAAGATTTCTGTGTGGTATTATTCCAAATAAAATCAGCATGTTTTCTGCCTGGAAAATACAGAGCCAACTCTTATAAAGGTCATTTCTCATTACAACGTAATACATAAAACCTCCTACTGGTTTTGTGGCTAATTTGGTGGGTTATTCACAGGTCTGTGCATGTGAACCATCACATTATCCTGTATTTAGAATTGTATTTCTCATCAGTACAACATCATACAAGAGATTTTAGCTGGTTTACTGTCCTAGATCAAAGATGGCTGATGGTGTGTGTCGTGGCTCGGTAGCTCCCGATTCAAACCACCGGCCTCGATTAAAACCTACAATATACAAGACTGTTGACGGCCTAGTTATTGTAGAGGATGAGTTACTCAACTTCCTGGCGGTTAAAATTAAAACTATGACCCAGGACGAGCTAGTCCTTGTAGCCTCCAACACCTTTGATTCCGAATGGATCGAGACTTCTAAAAAGACGTTGTTTGAACTCTGTCCTGAAACCAAGCAGCGGTGTGTGGCCTTTAAAGGCAACCAGAAGGATGCAAACAATATCAAAAGCTGCCTAAAAGTGCTAAATGAATGCGGTGAAAACATCCCCCGTTTTGTCTCCCACTACCTGGATGAGCTGCCGCCTGTTACGTTTAACAACCTTAAACTAGCAAGCCCGAAAGTTGCAGTTCTTCTTGCCATTTGTTTTACCGGCCTCATGACTCATGGTATGTTGCCAGACTCCGTGTTGACTGTTACTTTGGTCCCTGTCATTAAGGACAAAGCGGGCAAGGTAGGGAGCTTGGGTAACTATAGACCAATTTCTCTAGCCAGTGTGTTATCCAAAGTCCTGGAAAGAATTTGGTTAGATAGACTATGTTCTTATTTATGTACCTCAGATAACCAGTTTGGCTTCAAGGCTAAGCATGGTACTGAGCTATGCATCTATGCTTAGAAGGAAATGGTAGAAACATATAGAAGACAGAATTCCACTGTTCTGATTGGTTTCATTGATGCCTCCAAGGCTTTTGACCGAGTTAACCATCATAAACTGTTTTTAAAATTGAGACAAAGAGGTGTGCCTAACAGTATAATTAGGATCCTGGCTTATTGGTATGCCAACCGGAGCATGCGGATCAAATGGGGTCCATTTGGTGTTGGTAATGGAGTCCGCCAGGGGGGGCTCCTCTCACTATGCCTTTTTAATATCTATATGAACGATCTATCAGATGATTTAAGTGTCTGTAAAACAGGGTGTGTGATTGGTAATGTGATTGTAAACCATCTTATGTATTACATTACATTACATGTCACTTGTTAGACGCTTTTATCCAAAGCGACTTACGTACTCAGTACTGTGGGCAATCCCCACAGGAGCAATTTGGGGTGAAGTGTCTCAGGGACACAACGACATGCTGACTGCAGCGGGGTTTGAACCTGTGACCCCCTGATCCGAACACCTACGGACAACCCACTACGCCACACGCCTCCCTACATATCTATGTATGCCGATGATCTGGCAATTGTTTCTCCTAGCAGTGCTGGTTTTCAACAGTTGCTAAATGTTTGTTCTGATTACGGAGTCAAATTTGACGTTAAATACAATGCTTTGTTTTCCAACATTCTACCCATCAGGACAGGTGCTGTCTGTTTGCTGTAACACTAAGTATCTGGGGCACATCATCACAGCGGCGTGTGTTATATATACAAGCCAACATGTTGGCTAGAAAATTCTCTTGGTGTTCAGATAAGGTTAAGGTGAACCTCTTTAGAGCTTATTGCACTCCTCTCTATACTGCCCCCTTATGGGTCAAGTATAAGAAGGCGAGGCTCCGGAAGCTCCAGGTTGCATATAATGACTGTTTGTGTATAATGCTTAGAAAACCAAGGTGGTGCAGTGCAAGTGAAATGTTCTGTAATGCACGAGTCAACACGTTCCAGGCTCTTTTGAGAAATCTAATGTACAAATTCATCTGTCGATTGAATGTTTCTCATAACTCTGTCATTATGCTGCTTTCAAATCCGTGTTTCAGTGCTGGACGATACCAGTCACCTCTGTGGAAACATTGGTAGAACTGCCTTTTTTAATTTATATTTGAGTGTTTTGTAATAATGAACCAAGAGTCTCTTTAAATAAAGATGATGATACATAAACAGAGACATTTTCTTTTCTGCAAGTGAGACCCACCTGTCTTATTATTTAGAGTTAGGCCCCTAATGGTGAGTAAAACTATCTTTGTGTCCATCTCTGTGATCATTATTATTATCGCAAAGATGCTGCGAGTTGCCTCGGAAGTAAGCTTTGCCGTGAAGAAGCAAAAGATGGAACTGGAAGCCATTTGTCTCCCTGGAAAGACTTAATGCCATATTTATATTTAACCAAAAAGAGGATTGTTAAATGTCCTAAGAACCACTCAATTTGCACAAACAAACTATATAATATGAATAAGTCAGCTTTAAAAGTAGCTGGTAGATCATTGTTTTTAAATATGGACAGAGCCACACTAGATCCCCCCCTCTTTTTCTAGTCTTTATGCTAAGCTAAGGTTAGCAGACTCATGCTATAGATTTATATTTATGGTAAATAAATGACAGTGGAATCAATTCTCAAACCCTCTGCAAGAAAGCACATTTCCTACATTTCTATCTCTCCATTTAACAGTTGATTCCTACCTTTGAGAAAGTCGGGTCGTTGTCGTTTGGTTGCTTTTAGGGGTTTGACTTCGGTTTTGAACAGCCTCCTTCTGACTGGACCTCCTGTCTCTGCAGATCAGAGGCTCCCCTCTGCTTCGCCCACTCTCCAATGGTGTACTTGACCCTCGTCTGCATTTCCTTGAAGTTGGACTCTGTGTTATTCTTTCCATGTAGGCCTTACCCTGTTCTGTCTCTAGGACATTGGTCAGGATCAGACAGGGCTTCCTCCTGCAGGATGAAACACAGAAGCAGTTATTCACAACCTTTCTAGAGCAACGTTCTGTCTGCAACATTGTCAACCTTTTAATGTGTCCTGGCCAGCTGTGTCCATACCAGCTGATCAAGAGAGAGGGGTTTAGATCAGCCATGTGTGCAGTCAGGATAAGCTTGGCCTTGAGACATGGTGCATATAAGCAATCTTTATTTTTAAGTAGGAGCCAATTCGAGCAATGTGCAACACTGCTACTGTACACACAAACAATAGACAGCTGGCAATCTTTCAAATTCATCATTGTAGACTAAACTTGGGAAGACGATGAACATACAAACAGTCTCGGTGGTGTGATAATGATGGTATTCATCACAAAAGTCACAAAGACCATAACTGCTTAAAGACATTAAAAAAGGAAGAGGTCTAAACATACGGTACCCTCTCCCCAATTAAGATGATGCCAATCAAAACAAAATAAACGAGCACGTGTACATATAGCATATAGTTCAAGCAAAGCAGAAAGCAAGCTTTGAACAATAACGTATCAAACAGTTAAGCTTAGCGTAGACAACACTACACATTTATAGTTTTAACTGATAGCAGAACAATAATCGGGTGTTTCTGTCTGCAAACAGCAGTAAAAAAAATCCATTTGTTCTTCTCACCTTGCCATTTCCAGTGTGACTATAGCAGCGTGCTTGTGATCAAGCAGCGTGGATCCATTTGTATGCTGTGAATCACAATGTTTGAGTTTGCAACCTGCAAATGCAGTCCAGGAAACCTGTGTGGAGGGAAGGTAACAGAGCCAGTCCCATGAAAATAACCAGAAAAACCTCACCACCACCACCATAACATGTGTCTATGTGGTCACACAGAGAAGGATCGCTGTACCTGTCTTTCTAACTTCCCACACTTTGGTGAGAGACATGGCACGGAGATTTTGAGTGGGTTTCCCACCTAAAATTAACAGGGTGGTTAGTTACTGTGTTTGTATAAATTAAAAAACAAAAAGGGCAAATAAGCAAAGCATTCAAGTAGGAATTTCATTATGTGTCTATGTCTTGAAGCATGTGCACTGGAATAAAGCAGCAATCATAACTCAGGAAATTGATAAGTTGATTGTAAGAGAATACGTTTTCTAATTTGATGATTGGTTATAATTTTACACCAGCATTTCCCTAATTCCAGCTCATCCATTTGAATTATTTGCTGATTATCTCTGCCTTGTGTGTTGATATATTGATTATTTTCGTTGCTTTGTCAGACAAAATAAGCAATTTGAAAACATCAACTTGGGTTTCACAGAGCTTTAAAATACATTACTTTAACATATCACATTTTATAGATCGTATAATTAACTTAAAAACACACAAACAATGAACACAGCAGCAGTTTACTATGGTAACTGTAGCATTGGCAATTGTGCAGAAATAGCTATTTACAGCTTATCATGCTTCCACTGTAATGTGCGATCCATTTATTTTTAACAAAAGGGAAGTAAGCTCACAGATCAACATCATTTTACAGTATACCATTAGCAATCACAAAAGCAGGTCAGAGCCATTAAACAATACATCTCAATGTGCTTATGCTTTACATGTGAACAACACATCTATTATGGCAGCCATAAAGCAAGCTTCCCTACAGCATTTCTCCAGTTAAGCAATTCATGCTGCGCAAAAAAAAGCGCACATGCATGTGAGGAAAACATGGGTCACACATACCAAGTTATTGTCAACATTAAATGGAATAGTTAAGGCTCTTCTTCGATCCATCATGGTTTACAATTTTGAGACACAGCAAGAACACTGAAAGACAAACAAAGAAAAGAAAAATTATTAAGTGTCTCAATTAAATCGTACATAATTGTAACATGTATTTTTAAAAAACGAGTTTCATTCACTAAGCAATAACCAATGTGTTTTTAAAAGTAAAAAGGTCGTAACGTAATTTCAACAAACAAGCTTTCACATTTTGAGTTTGTTCGAATCGACACTTTACAAAATGTTAACACAATTTTTACAACCATACCAAAGAAAAATGTGTCAGAAGCTGGCTGTGATGTTTGATTTATTATTTGGATTAGAAGCAACAGTAACACTATTTCACAAGATATGTTGCTCAATCAGACCATGTGTGTCCCCTGTACATAAGCAATGCAAACAGATACAAATATGTAAACAAAAACAACATTACCCAATTATACTAATTTAATGAAATATTAAGCCTTTTAACTATGTTATTTACTAAATGTATGTAGCACAGATAGCACCCAACTCACGTTAACGCTTCCTATTGATAACAGGAAACCCGTATTGCAGATATGTCAATGCCCACCCCAAAAATTACCACGTCTGATTTTAAAATTGATTAAAGTTACATTTCTCACAACCGAAAGTGAAAACCCTCTACAGCTAGCGTTAGCCGGCAGTGCTAACGTTAGCTTGGTGAATGCTACCATGTCTATTATGCTAGCTAGCAGAGATACAGCTTACCGTCGACACGTGATTCTCTTCAGACCAACAGGTAATATAAGGAGACTGTAGGCCAACTATTTCCACATGAACATTTCCACCAGCATTTTATAAAACACAGCAGAGTCACATTTCGTTGGGCTCAGTGCTGCTATTTGCGCTCCTATTCTCCTTAGCAACATCCGGTAGGCACCAGAAGTGCAACAGGAATAAAAGCGAGGTGCACAAAGGGCTAACATTTTTTCCCGGGAAGGATGGGTGAGCAAAGTAACTAAGCACGTTCAATTCAAGTAATGCATTTTTACAGTACAATTGTGAGATATGCAATTCAGATATTTTTAAATATAAGAAAGCTTTGGGCTACCACCACAGTGTATCACGTTTAAAGGTAGGGTAGGTAATTCACTTCAGAAACACTTTTTGTTATATTCCATGGAATGCTCTTAACATCCCGATAGCAATGAATATATTAAAGTTGTATTTCATTTAACTGGTGGATATAGGGTTGCTGCGGGGGGGGTTGAGATGCACAGGCTGCAGTGGAGACGCTGCGCACAGCTGATCGAAAGTTGGAACACAAACCACCAAATACAAAAACATAATTCAGATCCAGTCGTCATGACTCCACACCGGGGGGATTCCCCATTCACTTCTTACAGTAGGCTTGTTTGAGACACATTGCGGCTCGCCTCGAAAGTAGACGAGAGTAGCCGATCGCAGCCGGGGGAGGTGTCAAAAAGCTCGTCTTAAGTCGGACAGCTCGGACTCGGAGTCGGCTTGACTGGCTGGGTTTGCAATGGCGGAAATTCCATTGTACCCACTGTAGACAAAAGTGATCTCCATTGCTTTATATAGGTTTGTTAATTCAGTCATGATGATGAACCACACCAGTGACTGGGTTCCATAATTAGAAATGCTCCTCCCTCTTAATGTTTGCAAAACTGATAGGTGGACAGGCTACAAATGATCAGTCCCTTCAGATCCGCACACATGAAGCTTAATGAGCATGAATTGAACAGACCTGCTGCTGTGTTAATTCTTTAGCTGCCACTTTAAGCTTTATGATGTGTCCAACATGGATGTAATTTGATTTAATCTTGCCATTTTAAATGATGTATTCAATAAATAAGGTTAAATCATTACATTACAATAGATTTTATTTTAATGATTTGGTTTAACTTAAAGAGAAACTTTATTGTTATTGCACATATTACAGGTACTGAGACAACGAAATGCAGTTTAGCTTCTAACCAGGTGCAACAAGCAGTGAAGTGGAAAGTAATGTACACAATCTCAGTGGCACAGCCCCACCTAGTGTCAGCAGAAAGTATTAAAATAATGATTAGAACAAAATGCAAAAAATAAATTAAAAAATATACAAAATATATTTTAAGATCATGTTTAATCATCTGATTCGTCTGTACATTGCTGTTTTAGTCTGTGTTCTTCTAATGAGTGTCTACAGTGTGTGCCTATTGAGCTGTTTAGAGCCATGTGGGACAAAACCTGATCCTGCCCCTCCCTCTGACTGTCTACGTCAGGGGTCGGCAACAGGCGGACCGCGGTCCGGATCCGGACCCAGACGCCGACCTATACGGACCCGGAGCTATAATCAATACATTAATAGGGGATTTTTCGGCGCCTCCCGCTTTTTTAACGCTGATTTGGGTGACTTGTGTAATTCGTGGAGAACCGAAGAGTTTTCGTTTTGGGGGTGGGGGGGAGGGAGTCAGTCCGACAGACGGACAACTTCTCACAAAAAAGAAGAAGAAATCTAGACCGCAAAAATAATTAAACAAGCGAGTACCTGTTTTTCCTGGCCAAGGACAGGTTCATAAACACAACACGAGCGTAACGTGTCTTCACGTGGTATATGTCTCGTCTGAAAGGAGTGCTGACTGCTGAGCACCGGAACGCCGCTCCAGCCCTTAAAATATTGCAATATCCATAAGGAGCCGTACACATGCCGCAGTGTTTGCGTGGCTGTGTCTTTAATTGTAAGCACAGTGGCGATCTGTTGTTGTTATTAGCATCTGGTTAGCTAGCTATGCTAACGAATTTAAAGAGCTTTTCTACAACCAGGTGGAAGAGAGCTATCTCCTGAGAGGCTCAAATAACCTCAGCTCAGTGAGGTTAAGGCACACCTTGATATGATCATTATAGTTATTAATGAGACTAAATGAAAAACAGGTATAAAATACTATATGACAGCAACAAAAAAGTTGTTAAAAATAACAAGAATAGAGTTTAAAAGGGGAGTGATTTGTAAAATATCCAAAAAGGAAAATATGCTACAGTTCTGTTTCATATGGGTGTTGAGAGATGTATCCATAGATCTCTTAATGTTGCTCTCAAAGTGCACCACATTGATGCATTTAACTTCAATATTTAAACATTACACATATCCACAGTAATGTTAATTGACAATAAATATTGTTGTTTTTGAATTGTACTTTCTTTATTTGATTGGCAGTCAGTTGTTGATTACATGCAGACGTTGATAAAGCTACAGGTCACTTCAATATATATCACACTAATTCATGAAGCAACTTAGACATTTTGATGTTCCGGACATTTGCATGGGGAGATTTTCTTTAACTGGACCTCGTTGAATTTGAGTTGAAGACCCCTGGTCTACGTGAACGGTGACTGCAAAAACTACACTGCGCATGCTCAGAGTATTTTCCTATTTAATGTGTGTGGCAAAAAATAATGACCATAGTGCTGCCATCCCCACCATACGTCATCTCACATAATTCAGAGCTGATTGGCTGTAAGTACGTGTGCCGCGAAAAGTGTGGTGTGTGAAGAGGAGACGAGAGAGCTGCAGTGAGGCGTCCTAAAATCCGGAAGTAAACTGCGCATGGCTTCCCTCCACAAAAAAGCAACGAGATAGGATTTTAGAAAATAGGTCAAAATAAGATCTGTGGGAAACGTAGCTGTTAGATAAATGTACGTTTTGTTCAGCCGGATAATATCCACATGTCTACCCTACTTTTATCATTTTCGAATCATAAATCTATTGATTAGATTATATTTATGATATACTTTTGAAACTACAAGAAGATAAGGAGGACTTTTACAAAAAAGTAATAAAGATTTTTGTCCAGAAGGATAGGCAAATGGACTTAATCTTCAAGTCAAGGTAAGACTGCAATTTTATTGAAAATGGGATCTTACTAAGAGAACAATTCAATATTTAAATGATACAATTACATTTTTTTGGGTATCCTTCTGTTGAACTGTCTGTTTAAAATTAATCGAAGCATCAGACAAAAAAAGCTTTTGAAAATAATATTATATTTTGATTTAATATATTTGTAAACCTGAAGAGTCAGTGCCAGTGCCTCACCAGCCATGAACCTCTCTGCAGAAGCTTATATTTAGACATCTGAGTTTTTTGTGCCCCACCACCTTTGTACATATAGAAACGCCACTGCACAATCTACAGAATAACATATTGAATGAATTGAATGATGAATAAACAGTGGGGTATGAATACACTAGATATCAGCCTGTGAGCAGTATGAACAGTGCGTATGAATATGCTAAGATATATAAAGTATGAAAACGGTAAGCAGTATAGTATAAAATATATAGATATTAATTTCATGATGATAAACATTGTGGAACAATGATGAAAAATGGGAATGGATGTGGCGACGTAAAACTGACACAAAACAACAACAAACTGTTGCCAGCCAATTGGAGAGTTTCATCAGCAGCACGTGGTAAAAACCACCAATGAGCGCTCAGCTCGAGATACCAGCGAGCCGTTTCCCATCAAGCATTTCGCTTCCGCAGCTCGTGGAGAGCAACTGCGCCAACTCGCCTCGCCTCGCTTTCAAGGCTGCGGGCGTCTTTGTCCCGCGAGATTTCAAAGTCTCATGTGGGCGAGCCTCCAGAGCAAGTCGGACAAAATGACTAACCATCATGCAACGCACTAGCAAGACGTTGATCGCAACTGCGCAGGTCTTGCTTGTCTCAAACAAGCCTAGTTTCTCATCAAGGGGGTGTCTCCTGTCCCCGGTACAAACACACTGCCTGAGGAAGGCTATGTGTATTGTTTTTGTCATTAACCTTTTTCGGGCCATTTATTTATTTATTTTGGTGACGATCCGACCTCCATGCTGCTACTCTGGTTCAAACTGCATCCACCAAACAATATGATTTATCTCGACCTCCCCAAAATAACCAAAATCTGACACGGTGTGAGATGTCTTTTTTAGCTGTTCTGTCGTCATTTCCTGCGATCTTCTTCATAAAGTCAGTCAGAATGAATGAATGGGCGTTTCTTTGACTATTTATAGGCAAATATGGGCGTTACGTGAAGCCCGCAAAAGCTGCACCGCATTTCAAGTCGGTTGTGATTTATAAAGGGAAACCGGCGTAGGAAGTGCTGTACGCACTTTCCTCGCCGGTGCGCAATGTTTGGTGAATCGGAAAATGTCGGAACATTTCTGTATCTATTTTTTGGATTTCTACTACGTAAGCAACCTTCCCATGTGAATCCTACGCACGGCGTTATAAATGAGGCCCCAGGGCCCTTTCTCATTTCTCTAACTCCCCACCTCGACTCCTATCCTCGAGACTTAGTCCCGCCCACAGGAGATGCGAGCCGAGGAGGGGAACCGAGGAGAGAGGAGGGGAAGCAGCAGGCGGTTAGAGAAATGAGAACTCCTCTCCTCTGAGCGGTCATTTTAAAGAGACGTCCATTAATGATGACAGGAGGCACAGCAGCCCTCTGTCTGATGGACAGATGTGAGTAGTAATACAAATGCCACTTCAATCTCATTAGTATGCAGAAAAAGTGACAGGTCGCCCCGCCCCTTTTCGACCGGAAGTCCCGCCTTATTTGACCGGAAGTCCCGCCTTTTAATTTTTATTTTGAAAACCGGAAGTCCCGCCTCGTTCGACCGGAAGTCCCGCCTCGTTCGACCGGATGTCCCGCCCCCGCTTCCGGCGGATGTCCCGCCCCCGCTTCCGGTTTTCAAAATAAAAATAAAAAATAAATAAAAATTAAAAAAATGAGAAAAATAAAATGCCGTTGTTTTCAATCAATTAATATGCCTAGGATATATGTCCCGCCTCCTTACCACTTCCTGTGTGGTTAATCCTGTATACAGTATCGAATGTAACTTACAAATACTTGCAAATAACATGAAATTAATCAAAAGTAAGGCATCTTAAAAACATATATTTAAACCTCTCTGTTTTTGCAAACAGGACATGACAGGACATGAGGGGAGAGAACATATGGTGGAGGAGGGGGAACACACACACACACACACACACACACACACACACACACTTTCCCCGCCCCTCACCCTCTCCCTCTGTCTAAATAAAAAGCCATCGTCTTTAGTCACTCTTAAATATTTTTCAAGTCGAGAGAAAATGGCCAAGAGACGTCTTGATATGAATTTAATCAGCGAGACACCGGTGACAACTTACAGCCATCCGTTGGGTGCTCCAAATCAAAGTAAAGCATATAAAAAACAGATATTTTAAAAAGTCAGCCTTTTTGCTAGAGGATAAGGGAGGGGGAAAACCCCAAACCCCCTATGGAGAAGTCATAAACCCCCTATGGAGACAAACGTGTTGTAAACAGAGGGAGGTAGGTAGGTAATATACTTAAATATATATATATAGAAAGTCAGAGAATATTTATCAGAGGATAACGCATATACATTTGTACAAGTCGACACTGGTGCATTTTGTAAGAAAACAGAGTTTTCGTACTCAGACCGCTGCAACAATTTCAAGCAGATCTCTGTGATATGCAGTCGCTGTCCGAATATAATGATGGCTTTAATTATTTATTAACAGTCATAAATGTATTTAGAAAAACCTGTGCTCAAACATTAAAGAAAAAGAAGGGTAAGGTTACCAAAAAGCTTTTGATATAGTTTTAACTCACAGCGAGATCCCTAAAAAGTCACTAACAGCTGCGGGGAAAGAATTCTTTAATAAAGTTTTTCAAAACTTGTTGAAGAAAAGCGGTATACAACATTATATAACCGCCAGTGACATAAAGGCATGTATGGTAGAAAGATTTAACCGTACGCTGAAAACTAAAATGTGGAGGTATTTTACAGCTAAAAACACTCATAGATAGCGTTTTTTATGTATGACAACTTTACAACTGGTAGAAAGTTAAGTACTTTTTCTGAGCAGATTTTCTTTAAGACTGTGACTCTTAACACACCAACCCCCCGAGAGCCAGACATACTCATCCCCTTTTCAACGTATTTTGTTTTTGTCTTTCTCGCTTTTTTTTTCCATTATATTTTTGAAAAAACTACATAGTGATTGCTAGCAAAAATACAACATGCAACTAATACATTATACAATATTACGACTTTTGACGATATTTTCAACACAATATACTTGTACCCTTTTTTTTTTTTTGTAGGACTTCAAGATATGTTGCATGTCATGCATAAACACGGTGTCATCTTTCTTGAAACTGACGTGCTGTCCATTTTACAAACAAGTTATGTTTATGCTTCTTCATCCTCTGAATGTTCCTCCCCCGTCCCTCTTCACAATAACAATCAAGGTGGATCTGTGAAATGAAACACCTCTTCCCAAAGCGTGACTACCCTATTGAGGGCATGCAGTAGGGGCAGTAGGGCAGTAGGGTCTAAATCGATGGGCCAGATATACTAACATGCAGAACGTACGGTATGTTTGAAAAAGACTAACCATTTATCCAGTTCAAGCTGTCTTTAAGATGTGACATAGCGCTCTGACTATTTCCCGTAAAATCGTGACAAACTATTACTTGTTCTTACATTTGACCTCTTGCTGCTTGGTTGAAAATGATAGATGAAAAAGAACTTTTTTTAAAAAGAGTCAAACCACAAATGTTTTAAGATTGTTACAAAATGTAAAAAATAAAAAAGGTCTGGAGACAAAATTAATTCAGGTGACTCTGGCTTTATTAGGACAACAAACATATAATACAAATGGGTTAGGGGTTAAATATAACCATCGTGGACTTAATAGTCTAACAAAATACTTTTATCTGAATACATTTGTTCTTTTTAAGAGCACTTTTTGAAATTATTTATTTATTATTTCAATGGAACAATCCAGTGTTTGTTAACATTAACGCTTTCTTCTCTTTTTTCTTGTGTTACTAAGATACTTTTAAACACACTTTGGTGTATGCAACACTTGTTCAGATAAACAAGGTTTTTTCTTTTCTGATAAACTTACATATTTTAGTTATTTTATGTTACCAAGATACTTTGAGATACACCCTGATGTACGCAACACTTAACAAAGGGTATAATATGAAGTAGTTGGTAAGGAAGGGGTTTTTCTTTAAGGGTGCAAAACTTTAGAACAGGGTAAAATATTCATTAATTTGTATTGAATTGAGTTTTCTTTTTTTTGATTTTCAACATATTATGACTTTTACATATTTCTGACGTACTATACTTTTTTGACTTTTTTCTGTAGAATCTTGACAAAACTATTACTTGTTCTTAAATGATGACCTATTGCTGGAGATGAGATGAAAAAGCTACAACGCTTAAAGAACTTTTTTCTAAAAACTCTCAATTCTACACTGACTCCCCCCACTCAACGCAATAAGTCCCAACCCACTCAGCAAATCATCTAAAACGAAGGACCCCACCAAGACGACCGTTGAAAACTAGCCATGGATCTGAGAAAAACCAAGTCTGATGTAGCCTACCCTTATTATCACCAGGATAATGGATATGGGCTTAATGACTGGATGGTACAAAGTAGGGGAGAGGATGTTCCCGAAGAAGAGCTCTCCTCTATATGTAATAGTATTGTAAACGAAACATTTAAAGTGGTCCTGGAATCTTCATTTTTCAGAAACATTCTGTAACATTACCGAATAAATTACACTTACTCTTTTTCTTGTGTTACCAAGATACTTTTAGATACAGTTTGGTGTCTGAAAACTGAAACTGGTTGAATATGAAGTACTTTATAAGGAATTCGGATTCTTTTAAAGGCAGATTTGGGCTTTTTTCTCTTGCCAAGATACTTTTAGACACACTTTGAGGGATGCAAAACCTTAAAACTAGAAAATGAAGTACAGTCTGATTAGATTTTTTCTTAAAGACTGTTTCTCTAAAAGGTAAGTTTGTGATTTTAACAATTTTCCCTGACACTTGGCAGATTTGTGTGTAATTCTCTCACAAAGGAACTGTAAGATACACTTGTTATGTATGCAAAACCTTAAACTTTTTTTTTTTTTTTGAAAATAAAATACTTTGTCTGAATACATTTTCTTTAAAGGCACTTTTTTTATTTTAACGCTATTTCAGTGGAAAAATACAGTTTTGTTGACATCAAGGCTTTTTTTCTCTTTTCTTGTGTTACTAAGATACTTTTAGACACACTTTGATGTATGCAACACTTGTTCAGTTAAACAATGGGTTTTTTTTTCTGATAAACTTACATATTTTAGTTATTTTATGTTACCAAGATACTTTGAGATACACCCTGATGTACGCAACACTTAACAAAAGGGTATAATATGAAGTACTTGGTAAGGAAGGGGTTTTTCTTTAAGGGTGCAAAACTTTAGAACAGGGTAAAATATTCATTAAATTGTATTGAATTGAGTTTTCTTTTTTGATTTTCAACATACTATTTGTACACAATGACTTTTCCATATTTCTGATAAACTATACTTTTGACTTTTTTCCGTAAAATCATGACAAACTATTACTTATTCTTAAATGTCACCTATTGCTGGAGATGAGATGAAAAAGCTACAACGCTTAAAGAACTTTTTTTCTAAAAACTCTCAATTCTATAATTGACTCCCCCATTCAACGCAATGAGCCCCACCCTCCACTCAACAAATCTTCTAAAACGAAGGACCTCACTAAGACGATCGTTGTAAACTAGCCATGGAGCAGAGAAAAGCCAAGACTCCCCCCGCGAGTTGCAGTCAGGAACAGAGTCCACCAGCGACACCACCATGTGGGAAACCCGAATCTTGCAGTACTACTGCTGCTGATGCTACTCCTCGGGTCAAGAAGTCTCAGTTTAGGGACACAGTGAAATCGGAATTGTTTTATATTCTGGAGATGGTGATGTATCGGTACAGAAAAGAAATCTGCAAAGAATGCCGACGCAGTAACCCCGACCAGAGGCAACACGATTGTCGGAATGACATGCCCGATTTCTTCTTCAGAAACAATTACAAAGCGTTAATGAAAAGACTTTGGCTCGCCGACTTCGTTGCAGTGATTGACCAGAGTCTTATTGAAAAAGGCATTTGCGAGGATAAACTGAGGATAGGACGCGCTTCGGAAGCCTTTCTGCACAAGCTTGTAAAATGCAGATGCCTCAAGGAGAGACTTGAAATATCCATACAGAGTTGGATGGAGAAGAAGAAGAAGACTAACAAACAGCAGTCGGATGGAGAAGAAGCCAGGGACTTGTTCAATGCAGTGACTTTTTTCTTTAAGTAAAATAAAAATGGGAAACTACTATGCAAAACGCTCTGTATATATTGATCATAATGTAGTCCTTACCCGTTTAATAAGTGTGATGATGGGGACGATTGAAAACAGAATGAGTAGTGACCCCCGTGTAAGCAGAATGGCTGAAGTTTGTAAACTAGAAGACATTTTGGATATCGTTCGTTCTGGCAGTACTATTCCGGGTCATTGGGAAATGATTGTAAACGAAACATTTAAAGTGGTCCTGGAATCTTCATTTTCCGAAACATTCTGTAACATTATCTCAGAAATGAAACAAACATCAACAGTGTATCATGTGCTCTCATTGTATGCTCTGTTTGTAGATGTAATGCATCTTTGCGTCGAAAACAGCATAGACGTGAATATTTTGACTGAAGTGAAAAAACTCCATCACGATATCTCCAGTAATATGGGGAATTCTAAGCTGGAGACTGTCCTGGGGATGCTACAATCAGTATAACTATTGATTTTGCGTGTGAAAAAAATAAAAAAAGTGGTTTTTTACATCTAAAAACGGTTGTCATCATTTTAGCAAGGGGGGCGTGTCTGATACATGTGTATTACAGTCCTTCTTGTTGTGTTTTTCAGTGTTTTCTGTGTGTCTGTACACACAAAGCACACTTCATTATCTACTTTTCAGCTTTTTTTAAAAGAAAAGTTGTGTCTTTCGGTAACTTTCTCAGAGAATTTAAGCATAAATCTGTCAAATGTTCAAAACAGCCTTGTTTTACTGAAATACCCTCAAAATGACAAACTGCCATTAAGAGTCAGATTCTTAACCAAATCTACTGACACAAAGTACTTCGTTATCTACTTTTCAGCTTTTAAATACAAAAGTGTATCTTTCGGTAACCTTTTTGAGAGAATTAAGCATAAATCTGTCAAAGATTCTTAACGAAATCTACTGACACAAAGTACTTCATTATCTACTTTTCAGCTTTTATACACAAAGTGTATCTTTCAGTAACTTTCCCAGAGAATTTAAGCATAAATCTGTCAAATGTTCAAAACAGCCTTGTTTCACTGAAATACCCTCAAAATGACAAACTACCATTATTACGAAATCTCCTCAAACAGAGTACTTTCTACAGATGAAGCCTCCCACTCAACGCAATAAGTCCCACCCCACTCAGCAAATCATCTAAAACGAAGGACGACCGTTAAAAACTAGCCATGGATCTGAGAAAAACCAAGTCTGATGTAGCCTACCCTTATTATAACCAGGATAATGGATATGGGCTTAATGACTGTGTAACGACTGAATGAACACAAGTGGAGGACTCAATAGCACGACTCGGAGACAGAGGATTAGGATGCAAAAAGGTCTTTATATCCAAGGTTCGGTACACGGGAATCAGATACTAGAAAAACACTGCTGGAACGCTAGGAATAACAAAGACGAACTGGCACTGAAGGGACTGTGGATGCAGACTAAATAGACAGAGGGAGAGATGATAATGGGGCACAGGTGAGGCTAATTAGGGAAGGGAAGTAGGTGGAGTTCAATCAAGGGCAGGAAAGCTGAGACTGAAATGAGAGAAACACAATGAGAACAGGAACAATAACAAAAACATCAGCATGCTGGCTAAACCCTTACAGTACCCCCCCCTCTAGGGACGGCACCTGACGTCCCAGGTTGTTCAGGATGTTGACGTTGAAAGTCTTGGATGAGGTCCTTACTGACATTACTGGTGGAGACCCATGACCTCTCCTCAGGACCGTAGCCCTCCCAGTCAACCAGGTACTGACGTCCCCGGCCTCTAGGTCGAACTGCCAAGAGGCGTTTCACAGTATATACAGGTCCACCATCAATAAACCGGGGGGGTGGAGGGGGTCTGGAGGTGGGGACCAGTGGACTCACTTTAACTGGTTTGATGCGTGACACATGGAATGTAGGATAGGCCCTCAAGGATCGAGGTAGTCGAAGCCGTACTGCCACAGGATTTATGACCTTGGATACCGGGAAGGGACCCACAAAACGAGGAGCCAGTTTGCGAGACTCCACTCGAAGGGGCAGGTCTCGAGTAGAGAGCCACACACTTTGTCCAGGTTGGTAGGTAGGAGCAGAGATACGTCGGCGATCGGCCATCCTTTTATAACGGGCTGAACTCCGTAGTAGCACCTGGCGGGCCCGGCTCCAAGTGCGATGACATCGGCGGATGAGGGCTTGTGCAGATGGAACACTGACCTCCTTCTCCAGGTCGGGGAACAATGGTGGTTGGTATCCATTGGCACACTGAAAAGGTGAGAGACCAGTAGCAGAACTAGGCAAAGTGTTGTGTGCGTACTCCACCCAAATCAGATGCGTGCTCCACGTGGCAGGGTTCTGAGACACCAGGCAGCGTAGACAGGTCTCAAGCTCCTGATTCAGCCGCTCCGTTTGGCCGTTAGACTGCGGATGATGTCCAGAAGAGAGGCTGACTGTGGCACCGATGAGTGAGCAGAAAGCCTTCCAAAACTGTGAGGTAAACTGTGGGCCCCGGTCTGACACAACATCCCTAGGGAAACCATGGAGACGGAAAATATGGAACAACACTGCCTCTGCTGTCTCTCTGGCAGATGGCAATTTAGGCAGCGGGACAAAGTGGACCATCTTCGAAAATCTATCCACAATTGTCAAAATAGTGGTGTTACCTTGAGACGGCGGCAACCCTGTGACGAAATCCAACGAGATGTCAGACCAGGGGCGATGTGGCACTGGGAGCGGGCGCAGAAGACCAGAAGGGGGCTGACGGGAAGTCTTGTTCCGGGCACAAACTGAACAGGCTGCCACGTACTCCTTGACCGACCTCTCCATGGAGGGCCACCAGAACCGCTGCTTAATGAAGAACATGGTGCGGCGAACACCAGGATGGCAGGAGAGGAGGGAAGTATGTGCCCAGTGGATGACCTGTGAGAGAAGAGGGTCAGGAACAAACAACCGGTTCTGTGGGCAACCGTCGGGAACCAAAACATTAGCACTCGCCTGCCTGACCCTCTCCTCAATGTCCCATGTGACTGCCCCCACTACACAAGAGGGGGGAATGATTAGTGAGGGAGTGCGAGGAGCTGGATCGGAATCAAACAGGCGGGATAGAGCATCAGCTTTAGCGTTCTTAGAACCGGGACGGTATGACAGGGTGAAGTTGAATCGGGTAAAGAATAGGGCCCACCTGGCTTGTCTGGAGTTGAGGCGTCTTGCAGATCTGATGTACTGAAGGTTCTTATGATCGGTCCAGACTAGGAAAGGGTGCTCAGTTCCCTCCAGCCAGTGGCGCCACTCCTCCAAAGCCACCTTAATTGCCAACAGCTCCCTGTTACCCACATCATAGTTTCTCTCGGCTGGGGAGAGTTTCCGAGACAGGAAAGCACAGGGGTGGAGCTTGTTGTCCTTCTTTGACCTTTGAGAGATGACTGCCCCAACGCCCACATCTGAAGCGTCCACTTCGACCACAAACTGCTGAAGTGGATCAGGAAGTGTGAGAATAGGGGCTGAAGTGAAGCTCTTCTTAAGCCTCTGAAAAGCCTGTTCTGCTAGGGGGGACCATTGGAACTTCACCTTGGGGGAGGTTAAAGCATGCAGTGGGGCAGCCACAGAACTATAGTTTCTGATGAAACGTCTGTAGAAATTTGCAAAGCCCAAAAATCGTTGCATGAGTTTCTGATTGGAAGGTGTAGGCCACTCAGTGACTGCACTAACCTTTGCTGGGTCCATCTGAATGCTGTTCTCCGAAATGACAAATCCCAGGAAAGAGACGGTGGAGACGTGGAACTCGCACTTCTCTGCCTTCACAAAGAGTAGATTATCCAAGAGACGCTGCAACACCTGGCGGACATGTTGGATGTGGGTCGTCTCATCCGGAGAAAAGATGAGAATGTCGTCGAGGTAGACAAAAACAAACTGGTTGAGCATGTCACGGAGAACATCATTAACCAGAGCCTGGAAAACAGCTGGAGCATTGGTTAATCCAAATGGCATTACGAGGTATTCGTAATGGCCACAAGGGGTGTTGAAAGCAGTCTTCCATTCATCCCCCTCCCTTATCCTTACCAAATGATAAGCATTTCGAAGATCAAGTTTAGTAAAAATCTTTGCATCCTGTAATAGTTCAAATGCTGAAGAGATAAGAGGAAGGGGGTACCTGTTCTTTATGGTAATGTCATTTAGCCCTCTGTAGTCGACACATGGACGAAGAGTCTTATCCTTCTTGTCGACGAAGAAGAAGCCTGCTCCAGCCGGAGAGGAGGAAGGCCGAATTATCCCGGCAGCAAGGGAGGAGTCAATGTATTTCTTCATTGTTTCCCTTTCGGGGCCAGACAAGGAGTAGAGATGTCCCTTAGAGGGAGAGGTCCCAGGGAACAAGTCAATGGAGCAGTCATAGGGTCGATGGGGAGGCAGGGTGGAAGCACGAGTCTTATTGAAAACCTCCTTCAGGTCCCGGTAACAGGTGGGCACCCTGCTAAGATCCGGAAAATCAGAGTCTGCTGCAGCTTGGAGAGGGGGAGAGACAGCAGTAGTTAGGGCAACAGTCACATGGGTGGAGGGCAGAGCTCTCTCTGGAGCAGGAGCAGAAGGGAAACATGTGGCCAAACAATCCTTATGCCAACCCAAAACTCTCCCGGTGGACCAGTCCATGTGGGGATTGTGTTTTACCAGCCATGGGTAGCCCAAAATAAGAGGGTGTGAAGGAGAGTTAAAAAGATGAAAACTCAGGGATTCAGTGTGGCCGTTAGCGATGATTAGTTTAAGGGGCCGAGTACGGTGAGTGACTCGGCACAATAAACGTCCATCCAGAGCCTTTGCTACAAGAGGCCTCAACAGGGGAACAAAATTAAGTCCAAGTCTCTTGGCTAATCTCCAATCAATGAAACTCTCATCTGCTCCGGAGTCAATTAGAGCAGCATGCGACAAAGTCTGAGTAGGAGTAATTAGCTGAGCAGAGGTGAGAGTACGAGAGGGACTAAAAGAAACAGTTCGACTCACCAGGACCCTCCTACTTACTGATGAGCCTGGTCTTTTACTGGGCATCTGGCTACAAAGTGACCCCTCTGTGAGCAGTAAATGCACCTCCCCTCCCGTAGGCGGCGCTGGCGCTCCTCAGGAGTCAGCTTTGCTCTTCCCAACTGCATGGGTTCCTCCTGGGCAGTAGGCGGCGCTGGAGAGTCGGTCGTCTGGAAACGCTGCTTGGAGAAAAAAGGACTGGCCTGAGACTGCCCTCTCTGGCCTGGCGGAGAAAACACAGCTCTCGACTTCTCCCTTTCTCTCTCTACGAGGCGAGTGTCAATTCTTATTGCCATAGCAATGAAACTATCCAGGTCAGAGGGAAGCTCTAGAGGAGCCAACTGGTCCTTGATGGGGCCAGACAGTCCATGGCGAAAAGCGTCGAAGAGGGATGAATCATTCCAGCCGCTGTCTGCAGACAAAGTGCGGAACTCCACGGCGTAGTCGGAGACACGTCTCCCTCTCTGGTGTAAATCCATTAGAGCTCTCGCTGCTTCCCTGCCTGGAGTTGTGTGATCAAATACTTTGCTTAAAGTCTCTGTAAAACCTCTCAGGGAATTACAGACTGGGGAATCTCGAGCCCACTCCGCCGTAGCCCACGCCTCCGCTCTGCCGGTGAGGTGGGAAACGATGTAGGCTACCTTAGCCCGTTCAGACTGGAAGGAAGCGGCTTGCAGCTCGAAGTGCAACCCACACTGGACCAGGAACGCACGACAGTTATCCGAGTCTCCGGAAAAACGCTCTGGTCTGGAGAGGTGAGGAACCGAAGGCAGCGGTGTCGGCATGGTGGCAGGAACAGGACCGGGAGCTGTAGCCGGATCCGACGCTGGAAGCGGAGTAGCAGAGCGTTGTGGATTGAGATGTGCCACCAGCTGCTGGATCTGATCTGCCAGCTGGCAAACCTTGCTGCCGATGGATGACTGGAAACCCTCCTGCCGATCCGACAATTCTCGTACTCCCTGGCAGACAGCGGTAAGTTGTTCATCTTGTAGGTTAAGACGAGCCCCCTGGGATCGAATAGCAGACCGCAAATTCTCAGAGTCGGCTGAGTCCATGGTTCTGGCCAGTTCGTACTGTAACGACTGAATGAACACAAGTGGAGGACTCAATAGCACGACTCGGAGACAGAGGATTAGGATGCAAAAAGGTCTTTATATCCAAGGTTCGGTACACGGGAATCAGATACTAGAAAAACACTGCTGGAACGCTAAGAATAACAAAGACGAACTGGCACTGAAGGGACTGTGGATGCAGACTAAATAGACAGAGGGAGAGATGATAATGGGGCACAGGTGAGGCTAATTAGGGAAGGGAAGTAGGTGGAGTTCAATCAAGGGCAGGAAAGCTGAGACTGAAATGAGAGAAACACAATGAGAACAGGAACAATAACAAAAACATCAGCATGCTGGCTAAACCCTTACAGACTGGATGTTACAAAGTAGGGGAGAGGATGTTCCCGAAGAAGAGCTCTCCTCTATAACATATCCATGTAAGGTCTTTAGGACAAAAGAGGACCATGATAACATGACATATGAAGAATATCTTTCTTTAAAAGATGGTATTATAGATAACCTTTATAGAAACAGTATATCTCATGCCACTCGCCAAGATCGCAAACGACAATTAGCAGAAAAGAATAGAAAAAGTAAAGAAAAACGAAGAAAAAGCAACATGAAAAGGAGAAGAAAAATTAAAAGCAAACGCAGAATGCGAATGAAAAGAAAAGGGACCATAGGACGGAAAACTAAAAAGACAAAAAGAAGGAAGGTGAAAAGAAAAAGAAACAAAGTGAAGACATTTAAACTAGAGGATGGTGTTGTAGAGCCATTACCGGATCATAATAATCTTATAGATCATCTCCCGCTAACCGACTGCTGCGAATGTGTTGAACAAATACCAAAAGCAATGTCAAAAAAACAGAGCATACAATGAAAGCACATGATACACTATAAATGTTTCGTTTACAATACTATTACTATATATGAAAGCAAAAAAATAAAACACATTTTCATTGTGTAATGGTTGTTTAATTGAAAAAACACAAAATTCAACACAATTCATAGAAAACATATTACATTTTACCAAGTTAATGTCGTAGTGCATACAAGGTAATAGACTTAACGATTTGCTCTGCTGCTTCTCTCCGCGTTTCATTGACGGTGATCGGTTTGTCGTTCAATTCACACAGCCCAAGTAGATGTTTAGGGGTCTCTTGGAAGTATACTAAAGCATTTTTTATATCAGATAAATGCATTAACATCACATGTAAATTCTCTATCCTTTCACCCGCAACGATTATAATCTGCTTTGCTTCTTCTTCGGTTTCTCCATTATTAGCTCTGAATGTAATCCTTTCTGGGACTTCTTGTGCTTCTTGTGGTCTGTTGAATACCTGGCGTAGGATTTGTTTAGCTGTAAGAACCATTACACAATGAAAATGTGTTTTATTTTTTTGCTTTCATATATAGTAATAGTATTGTAAACGAAACATTTATAGTGTATCATGTGCTTTCATTGTATGCTCTGTTTTTTTGACATTGCTTTTGGTATTTGTTCAACACATTCGCAGCAGTCGGTTAGCGGGAGATGATCTATAAGATTATTATGATCCGGTAATTGCTCTACAACACCATCCTCTAGTTTAAATGTCTTCACTTTGTTTCTTTTTCTTTTCACCTTCCTTCTTTTTGTCTTTTTAGTTTTCCGTCCTATGGTCCCTTTTCTTTTCATTCGCATTCTGCGTTTGCTTTTAATTTTTCTTCTCCTTTTCATGTTGCTTTTTCTTTTTCTTCGTTTTTCTTTACTTTTTCTATTCTTTTCTGCTAATTGTCGTTTGCGATCTTGGCGAGTGGCATGAGATATACTGTTTCTATAAAGGTTATCTATAATACCATCTTTTAAGAGAAAGATATTCTTCATATGTCATGTTATCATGGTCCTCTTTTGTCCTAAAGACCTTACATGGATATGTTATAGAGGAGAGCTCTTCTTCGGGAACATCCTCTCCCCTACTTTGTAACATCCAGTCATTAAGCCCATATCCATTATCCTGGTTATAATAAGGGTAGGCTACATCAGACTTGGTTTTTCTCAGATCCATGGCTAGTTTTTAACGGTCGCCCTTCGTTTTAGATGATTTGCTGAGTGGGGTGGGACTTATTGCGTTGAGTGGGAGGCTTCATCTGTAGAAAGTACTCTGTTTGAGGAGATTTCGTAATAATGGTAGTTTGTCATTTTGAGGGTATTGTATTGTATTTGTGTATAAAAGCTGAAAAGTAGATAATGAAGTACTTTGTGTCAGTAGATTTCGTTAAGAATCTTTGACAGATTTATGCTTAATTCTCTCAAAAAGGTTACCGAAAGATACACTTTTGTATTTAAAAGCTGAAAAGTAGATAACGAAGTACTTTGTGTCAGTAGATTTGGTTAAGAATCTGACTCTTAATGGCAGTTTGTCATTTTGAGGGTATTTCAGTAAAACAAGGCTGTTTTGAACATTTGACAGATTTATGCTTAAATTCTCTGAGAAAGTTACCGAAAGACACACTTTTCTTTTAAAAAAAGCTGAAAAGTAGATAATGAAGTGTGCTTTGTGTGTACAGACACACAGAAAACACTGAAAAACACAACAAGAAGGACTGTAATACACATGTATCAGACACGCCCCCCTTGCTAAAATGATGACAACCGTTTTTAGATGTAAAAAACCACTTTTTTTATTTTTTTCACACGCAAAATCAATAGTTATACTGATTGTAGCATCCCCAGGACAGTCTCCAGCTTAGAATTCCCCATATTACTGGAGATATCGTGATGGAGTTTTTTCACTTCAGTCAAAATATTCACGTCTATGCTGTTTTCGACGCAAAGATGCATTACATCTACAAACAGAGCATACAATGAGAGCACATGATACACTGTTGATGTTTGTTTCATTTCTGAGATAATGTTACAGAATGTTTCGGAAAATGAAGATTCCAGGACCACTTTAAATGTTTCGTTTACAATCATTTCCCAATGACCCGGAATAGTACTGCCAGAACGAACGATATCCAAAATGTCTTCTAGTTTACAAACTTCAGCCATTCTGCTTACACGGGGGTCACTACTCATTCTGTTTTCAATCGTCCCCATCATCACACTTATTAAACGGGTAAGGACTACATTATGATCAATATATACAGAGCGTTTTGCATAGTAGTTTCCCATTTTTATTTTACTTAAAGAAAAAAGTCACTGCATTGAACAAGTCCCTGGCTTCTTCTCCATCCGACTGCTGTTTGTTAGTCTTCTTCTTCTTCTCCATCCAACTCTGTATGGATATTTCAAGTCTCTCCTTGAGGCATCTGCATTTTACAAGCTTGTGCAGAAAGGCTTCCGAAGCGCGTCCTATCCTCAGTTTATCCTCGCAAATGCCTTTTTCAATAAGACTCTGGTCAATCACTGCAACGAAGTCGGCGAGCCAAAGTCTTTTCATTAACGCTTTGTAATTGTTTCTGAAGAAGAAATCGGGCATGTCATTCCGACAATCGTGTTGCCTCTGGTCGGGGTTACTGCGTCGGCATTCTTTGCAGATTTCTTTTCTGTACCGATACATCACCATCTCCAGAATATAAAACAATTCCGATTTCACTGTGTCCCTAAACTGAGACTTCTTGACCCGAGGAGTAGCATCAGCAGCAGTAGTACTGCAAGATTCGGGTTTCCCACATGGTGGTGTCGCTGGTGGACTCTGTTCCTGACTGCAACTCGCGGGGGGAGTCTTGGCTTTTCTCTGCTCCATGGCTAGTTTACAACGATCGTCTTAGTGAGGTCCTTCGTTTTAGAAGATTTGTTGAGTGGAGGGTGGGGCTCATTGCGTTGAATGGGGGAGTCAATTATAGAATTGAGAGTTTTTAGAAAAAAAGTTCTTTAAGCGTTGTAGCTTTTTCATCTCATCTCCAGCAATAGGTGACATTTAAGAATAAGTAATAGTTTGTCATGATTTTACGGAAAAAAGTCAAAAGTATAGTTTATCAGAAATATGGAAAAGTCATTGTGTACAAATAGTATGTTGAAAATCAAAAAAGAAAACTCAATTCAATACAATTTAATGAATATTTTACCCTGTTCTAAAGTTTTGCACCCTTAAAGAAAAACCCCTTCCTTACCAAGTACTTCATATTATACCCTTTTGTTAAGTGTTGCGTACATCAGGGTGTATCTCAAAGTATCTTGGTAACATAAAATAACTAAAATATGTAAGTTTATCAGAAAAAAAAACCCATTGTTTAACTGAACAAGTGTTGCATACATCAAAGTGTGTCTAAAAGTATCTTAGTAACACAAGAAAAGAGAAAAAAAGCCTTGATGTCAACAAAACTGTATTTTTCCACTGAAATAGCGTTAAAATAAAAAAAGTGCCTTTAAAGAAAATGTATTCAGACAAAGTATTTTATTTTCAAAAAAAAAAAAAAAGTTTAAGGTTTTGCATACATAACAAGTGTATCTTACAGTTCCTTTGTGAGAGAATTACACACAAATCTGCCAAGTGTCAGGGAAAATTGTTAAAATCACAAACTTACCTTTTAGAGAAACAGTCTTTAAGAAAAAATCTAATCAGACTGTACTTCATTTTCTAGTTTTAAGGTTTTGCATCCCTCAAAGTGTGTCTAAAAGTATCTTGGCAAGAGAAAAAAGCCCAAATCTGCCTTTAAAAGAATCCGAATTCCTTATAAAGTACTTCATATTCAACCAGTTTCAGTTTTCAGACACCAAACTGTATCTAAAAGTATCTTGGTAACACAAGAAAAAGAGTAAGTGTAATTTATTCGGTAATGTTACAGAATGTTTCTGAAAAATGAAGATTCCAGGACCACTTTAAATGTTTCGTTTACAATACTATTACATATAGAGGAGAGCTCTTCTTCGGGAACATCCTCTCCCCTACTTTGTACCATCCAGTTATTAAGCCCATATCCATTATCCTGGTGATAATAAGGGTAGGCTACATCAGACTTGGTTTTTCTCAGATCCATGGCTAGTTTTCAACGGTTGTCTTGGTGGGGTCCTTCGTTTTAGATGATTTGCTGAGTGGGTTGGGACTTATTGCGTTGAGTGGGGGGAGTCAGTGTAGAATTGAGAGTTTTTAGAAAAAAGTTCTTTAAGCGTTGTAGCTTTTTCATCTCATCTCCAGCAATAGGTCATCATTTAAGAACAAGTAATAGTTTTGTCAAGATTCTACAGAAAAAAGTCAAAAAAGTATAGTACGTCAGAAATATGTAAAAGTCATAATATGTTGAAAATCAAAAAAAAGAAAACTCAATTCAATACAAATTAATGAATATTTTACCCTGTTCTAAAGTTTTGCACCCTTAAAGAAAAACCCCTTCCTTACCAACTACTTCATATTATACCCTTTGTTAAGTGTTGCGTACATCAGGGTGTATCTCAAAGTATCTTGGTAACATAAAATAACTAAAATATGTAAGTTTATCAGAAAAGAAAAAACCTTGTTTATCTGAACAAGTGTTGCATACACCAAAGTGTGTTTAAAAGTATCTTAGTAACACAAGAAAAAGAGAAGAAAGCGTTAATGTTAACAAACACTGGATTGTTCCATTGAAATAATAAATAAATAATTTCAAAAAGTGCTCTTAAAAAGAACAAATGTATTCAGATAAAAGTATTTTGTTAGACTATTAAGTCCACGATGGTTATATTTAACCCCTAACCCATTTGTATTATATGTTTGTTGTCCTAATAAAGCCAGAGTCACCTGAATTAATTTTGTCTCCAGACCTTTTTTATTTTTTACATTTTGTAACAATCTTAAAACATTTGTGGTTTGACTCTTTTTAAAAAAAGTTCTTTTTCATCTATCATTTTCAACCAAGCAGCAAGAGGTCAAATGTAAGAACAAGTAATAGTTTGTCACGATTTTACGGGAAATAGTCAGAGCGCTATGTCACATCTTAAAGACAGCTTGAACTGGATAAATGGTTAGTCTTTTTCAAACATACCGTACGTTCTGCATGTTAGTATATCTGGCCCATCGATTTAGACCCTACTGCCCTACTGCCCCTACTGCATGCCCTCAATAGGGTAGTCACGCTTTGGGAAGAGGTGTTTCATTTCACAGATCCACCTTGATTGTTATTGTGAAGAGGGACGGGGGAGGAACATTCAGAGGATGAAGAAGCATAAACATAACTTGTTTGTAAAACGGACAGCACGTCAGTTTCAAGAAAGATGACACCGTGTTTATGCATGACATGCAACATATCTTGAAGTCCTACAAAAAAAAAAAAAAAAGGGTACAAGTATATTGTGTTGAAAATATCGTCAAAAGTCGTAATATTGTATAATGTATTAGTTGCATGTTGTATTTTTGCTAGCAATCACTATGTAGTTTTTTCAAAAATATAATGGAAAAAAAAAGCGAGAAAGACAAAAACAAAATACGTTGAAAAGGGGATGAGTATGTCTGGCTCTCGGGGGGTTGGTGTGTTAAGAGTCACAGTCTTAAAGAAAATCTGCTCAGAAAAAGTACTTAACTTTCTACCAGTTGTAAAGTTGTCATACATAAAAAACGCTATCTATGAGTGTTTTTAGCTGTAAAATACCTCCACATTTTAGTTTTCAGCGTACGGTTAAATCTTTCTACCATACATGCCTTTATGTCACTGGCGGTTATATAATGTTGTATACCGCTTTTCTTCAACAAGTTTTGAAAAACTTTATTAAAGAATTCTTTCCCCGCAGCTGTTAGTGACTTTTTAGGGATCTCGCTGTGAGTTAAAACTATATCAAAAGCTTTTTGGTAACCTTACCCTTCTTTTTCTTTAATGTTTGAGCACAGGTTTTTCTAAATACATTTATGACTGTTAATAAATAATTAAAGCCATCATTATATTCGGACAGCGACTGCATATCACAGAGATCTGCTTGAAATTGTTGCAGCGGTCTGAGTACGAAAACTCTGTTTTCTTACAAAATGCACCAGTGTCGACTTGTACAAATGTATATGCGTTATCCTCTGATAAATATTCTCTGACTTTCTATATATATATATTTAAGTATATTACCTACCTACCTCCCTCTGTTTACAACATGTTTGTCTCCATAGGGGGTTTATGACTTCTCCATAGGGGGTTTGGGGTTTTCCCCCTCCCTTATCCTCTAGCAAAAAGGCTGACTTTTTAAAATATCTGTTTTTTATATGCTTTACTTTGATTTGGAGCACCCAACGGATGGCTGTAAGTTGTCACCGGTGTCTCGCTGATTAAATTCATATCAAGACGTCTCTTGGCCATTTTCTCTCGACTTGAAAAATATTTAAGAGTGACTAAAGACGATGGCTTTTTATTTAGACAGAGGGAGAGGGTGAGGGGCGGGGAAAGTGTGTGTGTGTGTGTGTGTGTGTGTGTGTGTGTGTGTGTGTTCCCCCTCCTCCACCATATGTTCTCTCCCCTCATGTCCTGTCATGTCCTGTTTGCAAAAACAGAGAGGTTTAAATATATGTTTTTAAGATGCCTTACTTTTGATTAATTTCATGTTATTTGCAAGTATTTGTAAGTTACATTCGATACTGTATACAGGATTAACCACACAGGAAGTGGTAAGGAGGCGGGACATATATCCTAGGCATATTAATTGATTGAAAACAACGGCATTTTATTTTTTTAATTTTAATTTATTTTTTATTTTGAAAACCGGAAGCGGGGGCGGGACATCCGCCGGAAGCGGGGGCGGGACATCCGGTGAAACGAGGCGGGACTTCCGGTTTTCAAAATAAAAAGGCGGGACTTCCGGTCAAATAAGGCGGGACTTCCGGTCGAAAATGGGCGGGGCGACCTGTCACTTTTTCTGCATACTAATGAGATTGAAGTGGCATTTGTATTACTACTGATGTGTTCATGACCACTTATATATTTACTTTGATTCATTCACAGTGCGGTATAATGAGACAATAACAGGCTACAGATGCGGGGACACACACAAACACATATATATATATATATATATATATGTATATATTTATATACATATATACATATATATACAATTTCAGAATCAAACAGAGCACTCTCATAATAACGTAACACTATCAGAGACTGGATATATCCCCCCCCCTCTCTGGTCGCTACAATGAGGAAAATAAATTACGGGCCAAAAGTTTTATTTACAACTTACAAGTATTAAAAGTAAGCAGAGGACACCAAACCAACTGAGACCTGTCTGTCCGCTGCATCTACGCACACACTGTACCACACACACACGCACAGCTAACAGCCTAACAACCGTTGTGTATTTTATTGTGAAGCACTAAATGGTTTTAGAAAAATATGGACTCTATGTTTGTATATCTACTAAACTACAGCAAATAAAGAGAGTAGGCCTGTTATACTGAGTGATATACTACACACTTCCCACTGGCGAACTAGGCGGTCGCCTAGGGCGCCAGATCTGGAGGGGCGCTGCGCTGGGAGAAAAAATAATGCCTAATTGTATGCCCTTGATGTAATACGTTTACATTAATAATTGAATAAAGTAAACACCCTTTGCACCCCGGGCCAGCGGCAACATTTTGCATTTGCCCTGTATGATGGGCACTGGAGAATACAGTCGCTGGTCTCTTTATGTCTGGTTGTGAGTGTGGACGGTCGGAGCAACGTTAGCTTAGCCAAGCTCCATTTAGAAAACACGCATTTTAAAAGGGTTTTTCGCCTGCCGTCTGTCTACAGACTTGTCAAAGCGTTAATTCATGCTTTTTACTAACCGGTATCAGTATGTTGTTACTTCAGCATCATTTTGAAACGTGTATTACAATTAAATCATGGTAAAATATGTTCATCTTGTTGTAGTTGTAGCCTCCTTGCCAGCGATTCTCTCTAGTTTAGCATACTCAGCCCGACTCAGCCTGGTTGTTCCTGGCCCTAGAACCACGATGTTATGGGGCCAGAAAAACTGTGAATTACGACCCGCTAGCTGGTACTAGGCCAAGTGGAAACACAACAAAAACGGGCCCCGCACGGCTCGGCACGCTTAAAGCGAGCTCCGCGCTGCAGTGGAAACGCGCCATTACATCACCAGAAGTCCTAATTTAAGGGGTAATTTCTCCCAAAAAAAAAAAATGTTACTCACTATATCAACAGCCCCACCAGAAATATTTTCCACCAGCCGCCACTGCAAGACACGCCATGTTGAAGGACGTCCCAATAGCTGAAATGCACACGGAGGAGTCGAGGAGTGGTGAGGGAGGAGGGGTGCGGGAGGAGACGAAAGGGAGGATACACGCGAGCAGACTACGCGGAAGTGTTTTCACTACTCGTGTATAAAAGCCCCGCCCCCACCTTCACAGCTGGTCGATTTCAACAGAGAAAAACCTGAGGAAAACCGTCAACTGGAAGATGAGTGGAAAAGCGTCACATAAATGTATAAGTGCTCACAGCTCCGTGGGAATTATTATGTGCAATTCATTTCTAAAAGGCTTTCACATTACTATAATTATATATTTATTTAAATGTAGGCTACATTTTACACCAAAACGGAACACAAAAGCAGGACCAACCATCATACATTGAATTCCTTGACTAACAAGAGAAAGATTCATTCATTTAAATAAATATTGAACAACAAATGGGCCGGTTCTAAGGGGTTATTCAGTTAAGCCCAATGAGAGGGGATACAGCTATGTGTATGTCATCATTAACAGACGTCGTTTAAGAGTGACGTTTGAGTGAATGAGGCCATCCCAATTAATACCTGAGGACTCCTCTGTCCTTGCGTCACCTCCTCATGTCTCTCGCTCGCATCTTACGGGGGCGGAGCTAAGACGCAAGGAAGGGAAGCGAGTGAGGGAAAGGAGGAGTCGAGGAGGGGTATTGGGTAGGGGTGTAACGGTTCACAAACATTTCGGTTCGGTACGTTTTCGGTACAGCAGAATTTTTTTTCACAAAACAAAACATATATATATATATTTTTTTTATTATTATTAAACTGTGAATAATGTATTCACTCAAATAAATACAAAATATAATAAAATAAACATTAAGGTGCAGCATTTCGATGAACTGAAATAATCTGTATTTGAACTTTACTAGTACCTAATAGGGTTGCCAGAAACTGACCATGATCAAAATCGATTATTCGGCAGCCCTGGCGAATAATAATCGATTATTCGACCGAATAAAATATATATATATATATATAAATAAAATCGATTTTTAAAAATAATATTCGATTATGGAGACTGTAGCGAATAATCAAATAATCGCTGGCATCCCTAGTACCTAAGCAGCCAGCTTGACATTAGGACTTGCTTGTCATTGTATTTTCATGTTGTTTAAAGAAAGATGAACTTTTCCACATGGCTGCTGAAAGGGCAGATCTGCTGGCACTAGCAATGTCTCCTGCTGTGGAGAAAACCCTCTCGCTAGGGACAGAGGTAGCAGATACAGCCAGGTAGCGCTTTGCTAACATGGCAACATAAGGATATTTGGCGTTTATAATAGCTTTGGCTCGGTCTGAAGTTTTTGCGAGTGGTGGAGGCTAAATGCTAGCGGGAGTTGGGTTTGCACTTCAGTCTTTTTTCTTTTGGTACCGGTTATATTCACGTTCGGGTGATGCCTTTTCAAGAGTGTGCAAATTTGATGTATTGCCAGCCGCGTAACCAATTTTAGTTGAACAATGCCGACAAACAGCTTTGGTTCGGTCCACCTGTCTTTGTCCGTCATCCTTGTACGTAACTGCGAAACCAAAATGTTCCCAAACCGGAGACTTCAATGATGCTGGAGGATTTTCGAGCTCAACTTTATCTGCGTTTGCCATTCATTTTCGACAGTTCCTCAAATTACCGACTACATTTGAACGCATCCCTCTGACCAGCTCTCATAGCATGCCCTCTCATCCAATGAAATGACTTGCTCGCTCTATGACGCGATGAGCCCAATGGGAGCAAATTACTCTGAATGCTGCGACGCAGCACCTCAGATTACTTCCAAGAAGTTGTTCACGTTCTCAATTTTTTACATTTAACGTTATATTCGTTCGGTACACTTCGGTACACACATGTACCGAACCGAAGGGCCCGTACCGAATAATTTCGGTACGGGTACGTGTACCGTTACACCCCTAGTATTGGGATTAGGCTAGTTCATATTGCTCACAGGCTGCTGTGTATTGTATTCATAGCCTACCCCTCACTGTTTATTCATCATTCAATTCATTCTATATTTTATTCTGTAGATTGTGTACATTACTTTTCACTTTACTGCTTTTTGCACTCCTGGTTAGAAGCTAAACTGCATTGCATTGTCTCAGTACCTGTAATATGTGCAATAACAATAAAGTTCAATCTAATCTTGAGCAGGAACACATGTATTTGGGTCATTCCAGAATTGGAGGACAATTTAGACACCAACATTTTTGAAAAATGAACCTTTTTATTTTATTTTTTAACATATTTAGGAAAAACAGATAATAAACCATCAAAAAAAGTTATTTGCCCAGCTAAGGCATCAAATGTATATTTTCCAATGAAGAATTACCCCTGTTACTCTAGTTATAGTAACAGGGTTGAAAGTAACAGGGTTGAAAATCAATGCTAATTTGAGCTTTAACCTCAGGAATTATTGCTAGATGTAGCATGTAATGCTACTTTCCAAGGCAAGGACAAACTTGGATATCTAATGCAAGAAAGATAACTTTGAAATTAATATGCTTTATTCTGATAATATCAGTAACAGGGTTGAGTGGGTCAGAGGGCCACACTCTTTTAAGACTGAAAAGATTAGGCTTGTTTGAAACGAGCTGCGGCTCGCCTCGAAAGTAGACGAGAATAGCCGATCACAGCCGGGGGAGGTCTCAAAAAGCTCGCCTGAAGTCGGACAGCTCGGAGTCGGCTTCTTCTTCTTCTTCTTCTTCTTCTTCTTCTTCTTCTTCTTCTTCTTCTTCTTCTTCTTCTTCTTCTTCTCTCGGTTTTTTGGCGGATTGCAAACAACTTTAAGGTGCATACCGCCACCTCCGGAGTCGGCTTGACTCGGTTTGCATTTATAAAGAATGCACACATGTGTTTGTTAATGTCAGATATGTACTAAGTAAATGCATTTGTTCCTGCTCAAGATTAGATTCAACTTTATTGTTATTGCACATATTACAGGTACTGAGACAACCATCATGCAACGCACTAGCAAGACGTTGATCGCAGGTCTCGTTTGTCTCAAAACAAGCCTATTGTAAAAATATGAAAAATAAAAGAGAGGACTTAGTTTTGGTCTACCCATGGCACTAGCACACAGGGGCGCCGCCAGGGATTTTGGGCCCCATGAAAATATATCACATTGGGCCCCACCACCAGGCACAGGCCACTTTGTTTATTGTTTATAAATTACCTCGAGGGCCGTACCAAATGATCTAGCTGTCCGTATACGGCCCGGGGGCCGGAGGTTCCCCACCCCTGCTTTAATATAATAACATTAGTATTAATATCATAACCAAAATGTCGGTGATTAACATTTTGTTTACAGACTGATCACTCAATGCTTCAAACGGTCCATCATCCTAAATAGACTAAAAGCAGTTTTTTGTTTTATATAGATCATTGGCTATGTGGGAAAATACTGTGTTTGAAATGTATAATTTAAATTAGATGTTAGCTTTTTGTTATATATATATTGTATTCCAGTTTCCCTTCAGATATGTTAAGTGGCATTCAACACAATGCTGCTCACCTCCTTCAGTTGGGAGAAAAGCTGGTTCAGCCTTATGGGGGGGACAGGGCTCCTGAGCCTAAAGATGGATCTGTTGGACCTGGCACCAGGGGGAGGGACAACTGATTTAGTATGAATAGGCGCTAAAAATGTGCCTGCATTTATTAAAGGTAGGGAGGTACGGTAGGTAAGAATGGAGAAACCAGCTCGAGTGCGCTAGAATTTGAAAGTACACAACCGAAAAAAATCTGCCCCTTCCTTCAGAGTTCCTTACAGAGCCCCCTCCTGCACAGATGGAAGGCTGACAGGCAGGCAGGCCATCCAGTTACTTTAGCCGGGCCGGCTCAGATGATTGGTCGTGCTTTTTACAGCGCCACGGCTTCCACAGATGCATTTTTTTGTAATTATTGTCAAAGCATTTAATATATTCATTGCTATCGGGATGTTAAGAGCATTCCATGGAATATAACAAAAATGGCTTCTGAAGTGAATTACCTACCCTACCTTTAAATATCAGCTAAAAGAGCAGTGCAATTAAAGACCTCTGAATTTTCTGTAAAGATATTAACAGTACTTAATGTCAGCTTAGTAAACAAAAAAACATTAGCTAACAGACTAATTTCCACCACTCATGGACCACACCCACCTTTTCTTGTGAAAAACTGGGTGACATACTGTCGCCCTTTAGTCCCTCTCTCTTGTCTTTCTCTCCTTTCTCTCCTTTTCTTAGAGTCTGACTTTGTTGGTCGTTGAAACATGGTACAACACACGTATGTAGGCTAAGTACTAGCATCCCTCCTCACATGCTTTCACTCTCTGCAAGTGCTGGTGCCGCACCGCGTTTGGAGGCAGGACCAAACCATTACACGTAAATAGAAGGGGGTGTACAGAGACTTTGGGTAATTAACTTTTGGTAGAAAATAAGTTAAATGAATCATAAGTTTAATGAGTAATTTATCAATATAATATTCTATTAATGTTAATTATTGAGAATTGATGAAAGGTTACTTACATATTTTTTCTTAATGTTCTGAACATTTTGGGGCCCCTGTCAGTCACGGGCCCTTAGAATCGTCCTAACTTTTCACCCCCTACGGCGCCCCTGCTAGCACATGGCTTGCTGATGTCACTTCCACTGTGTCATCTGACTTACAGTTTGTTCACTTCCTGTGCCAATCTAAAAAGGTTTGGGTAACAGGGTTGAACGCATGTTGAGGGACACACCTTCTGTGCAAAATTACTGTTATTTAAAATATGTTTATGATTTAACAAATTGATTTTACCATTACAAGAGACATATAAAAATAGAATAATACCAAAAAAAGTTAATAAAATCCCTATTTTAAATGTTATATTTGACATGCAAGTTGGTCACCAAGAAGCGGGGACAAGAGAAAAATGCCATTTTAGGGGATGTTCGAGAGCTATTTGATCATTTAAATAATATTTTGAAACCACCTTTTCTACAACTTTATATACATTCTGTCTCAAGACAAGTATGTTTAACACAACAAGTGCATGTTTTAGCATGTTGGGCATGGATTATTAGATTTTTTTATATGGGGGACATCAAATGTCCTCCAATTCTGGAATGACCCATTTACTTAGTCCATATCTGACATTAACGATTAACCCTCCTGTTACATTCAGGGTCAAATTGACCCGTTTGAAAGTTTGAAAATCTACGAAAAATACTTTCAAGTATTTTTTTGTATGAAACTTCTTCTTCTTACCTTAATTAGTGTAATAAACACTTAAAATTAAAATGGTTCATGTCATGCATTTGGAACCCCCCCCCCTACATGTCTATATCACAGAGATGGTATTCGGGTCAATCTGACCCGGCAGTGAAAGTGGAGGCTAAAAGGGATCAGAAAGAAACACACACACACACACACACACACACACACACACACACACACACACACACACACACACACACACACACACACACACACACACACACACACACACACACACACACACACACACACACACACACACACACACACACACACACACACACACACACACACACACACACACACACACACCAGTGAAAGTGGAGGCTGGAAGGGGTCAGAGGGTTCAAATGCGATATACAGTATATATATATATCGTAATTTTCCACACACAAAAAGACAGATAGACAGATTTACACAAATACACACCGCACCTGTTAGTAAAAGTGGGGGTCAGAGGGTTCAAGTCTCAAATGTGTAATGGGTAAGCTCCTCCCACACTGGGATACATTATACTCTGCACTTAACGTACAGTATACTCACAATACTATCAGACTAAATGAGCAACGCAAATGAAGAGAGGGCAGCCCTGGGCTATATGGAGTACATCCTTGAGGAGGATCACGACAGCGAGATAGAGGATCAATCAATCAATCAATCAATGTTTATTTATATAGCCCAATATCACAAATGTTACATTTGTCTCAGTGGTCTTCACAGTGTGTACAGAATATCAGTATGACAATACGACACCCTCTGTCCTTAGACCCTCACATCGTACAAGGAAAAACTTCCGGAGAAAACCCACAGTTTAAAGGGGAACATGGGAGAAATCTCAGGGAGAGCAACAGAGGAGGGATCCCTCTCCCAGGACGGACAGACGTGCAATAGATGCCGTGTGTAAATTGAAAAGAGGAAAACGTTTCCGAGGATGAAGACTACCTTGAGGCAAACGATGAAGATGAAGATTATGATTATGATCAATTAGATGAGGAAACTGATATTTGCCCAGATGAGACATTCATGTCCAAAAATGGTGAAATTCAGTGGTCCTCATCCCCTAATGGACACCAGGCAACACTATCGGCAGCAAACATAATGAAGGCAGTGCCAGGTCCCACCAGGAAGGCAGTCTCTCGTGTCACAGACATCAAGTCTGCTTTTGAGCTGGTAATTTCGAACACAGTGCTGAAGATCGTTCTGGATATGACCAATCTGGAAGGGAGACGTGTATATGGGGAGGAGTGGAAGGAGCTGGATGAAATGCATTTACATGCGTATTTGGGTCTCCTCATCCTGGCTGGGGTCTACAAATCCAAGGATGAATCGACAGCCAGCCTGTGGGACGCAGACACAGGCAGGAATATATTTCGAGCCACAATGTCTCTGAGGACTTTCCACATTTTCTCAAGAGTGATCCGATTTGATAATCGTGACACAAGAGCTGGCAGACGTGAGAGAGACAAGCTGGCAGCTATAAGGACAGTGTGGGACAAGTGGGTAGAGCGGCTTCCACTTCTCTACAACCCAGGACCTAATGTCACAGTGGATGCAAGGCTGGTGGCATTCAGAGGTCGTTGCCCGTTCAAGCAATACATGCCTTCGAAACCGGCAAAATATGGCTTGAAAATATGGGCAGCATGTGATGCAAACTCCAGCTATGCATTAAACCTGCAGGTTTACACTGGAAAGCCAGTTGGAGGAGCCCCAGAGAGGAATCAGGGCATGAGGGTTGTGCTCGACATGGCACATGGTCTCAGGGCAGGGGTCACAACATATCTTGTGACAATTTCTTCACGTCCTACAACCCGGGTCAGGAGCTCCTGAAGAGAAAGCTAACAATGGTTGGAACTGTACGAAAAAACAGAACGGAACTCCCTGCCGAAATGCTGGTGATCAAGAACAGGGTCCCTCAATCCTCCAAGTTTGTGTGCACAGACACCACAACCCTACACACACACACACACACACACACCATGTATACATCACTTCAGGGGACATTACATTGACTTACATGCATTTCCTAGAGACTTATCCTAACCTTAACCATAACCAACACATGCCTTACCCTTACCCTAACCCTAATCCTAATCCTAACCAAGTGTTCACCCTAAAATGAATGATTCCCCTTATGGGGACCTCCAATTTGTCCCCATAAGGGAGGCGAGTCCCCACACGTGACTATGTAAACAGATGTAGGTCCCCACAAGTGTAGTAATGCTAGTCCACACACACACACACACACACACACACACACACACACACACACACACACACACACACACACACACACTTTGTATTGAAATACTTTCAATACAAATCCTTATGACTCATTTGGCTTGATTCTAAGTGAACGGGTCAATTTGTCTCTGGCCCCACGCAAGAGCATGGGCACACATTAGACCTAGTCTTATCCCATGGTCTGCCCATTTCAAATGTCAATGTGTGTGAGGCAGCTTTATCGGATCACCTGCCTGTGCTATTTGATTTTATTCTGCCCTGTCATAGTCTTAAATCATGCGCTCCTGTCCGTCACGGTCGTATGATGAAACCTTCCACTGCTGCTAGTTTCTCCCCTGCCTTTGTTAAATTAACACAGTCTGATACTATGTCCGCTGACTCCATGGACACTAAGCTATTAACCTCAGCCTTTCTCTCTTCCTGCACTGGAGCTCTTGACATTGTTGCTCCCCTGAAACTCATGCGCCCCAAAGTTAAATCTGAACCCTGGCTCAATGACGTCACTCGTGCTGCCAGGCGTGAGTGCCGGCAGGCTGAGCGCAGGTGGAAGAAGGACAAGCTTCATGTAACTCGTGACATTTTGAAAGAGAGTTGGAGAAAGTATCAGAGCACTGTAAAAGCTGAAAAGATGAGTTACTTTTCTGATGTTATTTCTAGTAATTTAAACAAACCTCGTGTTCTTTTTAAAATAATCGATGCTATGTTAAACTCTCCTTTATCCACTTGTATTGATGCTTCAACTGAGATGTGTGAAAAATTCCTCTGCTACTTTATAGACAAGATCTCCACTATTAGAGCAAGTATCTCACCACCCTCTTTTGACCCCTCCATTGACCTCACATGCACTGCTGTCTTCCAGCAGTTTGAACCTGTGTCGTTGTCATCTCTCAGTGACATTGTTGCTAAATTAAAACCCTCATCTTGTCCCACAGACCCAGTCCCTGCTCGACTTTTTAAAGAGGTATGGAACACTATTGGACCTAATGTCCATAACATTATAAATAGCAGCCTAGAGTCCGGTTCTGTGCCAGATTATTTCAAACAAGCGGTTGTGGCACCCCTGATAAAGAAAACTAATCTGGACACTTCTGTCCTCTCTAATTACAGACCCATCTCGAAGCTTCCTTTTATTTCAAAGATATTGGAGAAAACCGTACTCTTACAGCTGCAGTCTTTTATACATGCACACAATATTTTCGATATTTTTCAATCCGGTTTTAAAGCGCTTCACAGTACTGAGTCTGCCCTTCTAAGAGTGTTCAATGACCTCCTGGTCACGACAGACTCTGGTGACTCTGCCATCCTTATGCTCTTAGACCTCACAGCTGCTTTTGATACGATTGACCACTCCATCCTTATCTCTCGTCTAGAGCACTGTGTGGGTATCAGGGGCGCTGCCTTAGAGTGGTTCAGGTCCTATCTGTCCAAGAGATCTTTCTCTGTTACGCTTGGTGACTTTACATCCTCTTCTGCCCCCTTATCCTGTGGAGTTCCCCAAGGTTCTATTTTGGGGCCTATTTTATTTTCCTTATACCTTCTCCCCCTTGGACTGATTTTTAGAAAATATGGCGTCTCCTACCACCTTTATGCGGACGACTCCCAATTATATCTACCCCTAAGAAAAAACACTAGCTCTCTGATGCCCCTGGTTGACTGTCTTAATGACATAAAGGCCTGGATGGCGCTAAACTTTTTAAATATAAATGAGAGCCAAACGGAGGTAATTGTGTTTGGACCAAATGGTGATGTCCCTTCCATTGACCTGGGTTCCCTGCAACAGTATGCAAAACCCATGGTCACTAATCTGGGTGTCAAAATCGACAGTGCTTTTAAATTCGATAAACAGATAAACTCTGTGGTTAAATCCAGCTTTTATCACTTGAGGCTCCTGTCCAAAATCAAACCAGTTTTATCCTTTTTAAACTTTGAGCGTGTAATTCATGCCTTTGTTTCAACTCGTTTAGATTATTGTAATGCACTTTATGCCGGCCTAAATAAGACTTCGCTAGCCCGCCTGCAGCTGGTACAAAACGCTGCGGCGCGGCTGCTCACAGGAACCCGCAAGTTTGACCATATCACACCAGTTCTGGCTTCGCTCCACTGGCTTCCTGTCCATTTTAGAGTCCATTTAAAGATTTTATTGTTTGTTTTTAAATCTCTTAATGGGCTGGCCCCAGAGTACATCTCCGACCTCTTACAGGTGTACACCCCCTCAAGGGCTTTGAGGTCGGCTGATCAGCTGCGGCTGATAGTCCCAAAAACAAAGAAAAAGACCAGGGGAGACCGAGCGTTCTCATCGGTAGCCCCCAGGCTCTGGAACGACCTGCCCCCTCATGTTAAATTGTCGCCCACTCTTGAAGCTTTTAAGTCCCGCCTAAAAACCCACCTATTTTCCCTCGCTTACCAGTCAGTCTGAGCTGAGCTATGTCATACCTATTTGTATGCTTTCACTGTCTGTCCATGGCCTTTATGTGCCTTGTTTTTATTCTTATGTGTGCTTTTTTTATCTATTCGTGTAATATTATATTTTATTATAATGTTATGTTCATTGTGAAGCACTTTGGCAAACCCTCTGTTTTTAAACTGTGCTATACAAATAAAGTGGATTGGATTGGATTTGACCCTGAACAGAAGAGGTGTCTCGTCTCTATTTATCAACATCAACCAATTGTAAAACAAGTTGGAAATTTTTTTAATTAATTTAAAACATGTTATGTTATGCAAAACTAATGTATTTTATATCGAGGTTTTTCCAATGTAAAAAAGAAAATAGAAAAATGTGTTTGAATGTATATTGTTAAGTGTAAGTATTAATATGTCTGCATGTAACTGCACTATAACTGTTCCACAGTAAGAGGGCGCTATAGGCATAAGGAGGCGCAGCTATTGTAGCTGACGTCAGGTATCAGGTATAAGGGATTGTTCCCTCCCCTTCTATCTCTCTCTAGCTCTCATGGAGAGCAGGTCAAGTGGTTCAATGCACATATGAAAATAAACCACGCCAGTTAAGGCTAAAGAAGACCTCGTCGTCATGACCAGTTTATTGCTATACATGTGACTCTGTCAACAGGTTATGGGCCCAGATCGCAGAAGAGCGAAATAACGATCGCTAGTTAGCTGAAAAGTTTAGGCTAGTTTAGCGGCGGGAAAACCGCGGGACGCTAAAGCTAAGCTAACGGGCAGCTAAGCTAAGCTACAATCAAAAGATGGCGACCAGAGGCAGAAGCAAGTGGCCCACGTTTGACGGAAGGGCAGAAGAATACGAGCTCTGGGAAGAGCGGATGTTGTGCTGTATGCACGGAGTGGGGCTGAAAAAGACCATTTTGACGGGCCTCACGGGAGAAATAACGGAGGCCGCGCAAGCCCTGGATACTAAGCTGAACGCTTAGGCGAGTCGAGACGACGCCCGGAGAGCAGCGGGAAGGGAGGACTTCACCTTCGGGTCACAGACAGAATACGCCAGCCGGTCAGCGCAGCAGCAGCAGGCCCAAAGGAAGGGACTGATCGTGGACACAGGTGCGTCGTCCCACATTATCAACGTCAGGAACCGATTCAAGAACTTTGACAGCACCTTCGAGCCGGAGAGACACAGCATGGAGCTGGCAGACGGGAAGCGCACTTTCGGGTTGGCGCACGGGAGAGGAGACGCACAGGTATGCCTCATAGACAGTGAGGGGCGCCGGTGCACAGTGACGTTGAAGAACGCCCTCTACATACCCTCGTTCCCCCAAGAACTATTTTCTGTAAAATCTGCTACTGCAAATGGTGCCAAGGTGTTCTTCAATGAAGGTAACGATGTTCTTGTGGAGCCTGACGGTACGAGATTTAACATAGAGGTGTACAAGAGAATATTATCTACAAACAGAATGTAATGAAAATGATGTATGTAATGTCAGTCATGATATTCAGACATGGCACGAGATCATGGGTCATTGTAATTACGAGGATATACTGAAGCTGCAGGCGGTAACAGTAGGCATGCACATTAACGGTGAAAAGCATAGACCTAACAAAGAATGTGATGTGTGTATAAAGGGAAAGTTCACTCAAACAAGGAACAGAGGTCCCACAGAAAAAGTAAAGACACCACTTGAGCTAGTTAACACAGATCTAGCCGGTCCAGTAAATAATGAGTCCATAGGTGGCTTTAATATGCAGTCTTTCACAGATGTGTATACAGGGCCAGTGTTTGTTTACTTTCTCAAAGCAAAGAGTGACGCACTTCAGGCCACAGAGAAATTCCTTGCAGATGTCGCTCTGTATGGCAGCGTAAAATGCCTGAGGTCCGACAACGGAACAGAGTTTACAAATAGAGAGTTTCAGTCACTGCTGAGAAGGAACAAGATCAGACACGAGACGTCCTGTCCTTACTCCCTGCACCAGAACGGGATAGCTGTGCGCCCTTCCCTCTGAAGGGCGCACTCTTTTCGAAATGGCTAGGTGTAAGCTAATAGACGGTAACTTACCTAAGAGTCTATGGCATTATGCGGTCCAAGAAGCAGCTTACACCAGAAATCGGTGTTTTAACCAGCACACGGGCACCACCCCATATACAGCACTGACAGGAAAAAGGTGTGATCTAGCCAGGATGCACAAGTATGGGTCAGTGTGTTATGCTTACCAACAGGACAGAGGAAAACTCGAGTCCAGGTGTGAGAAAGGACTTTTCGTAGGGCATGACAAGGGCAGCCCCGCTTTTCTAGTCTATTATCCTGGTAAGGGGAAAGTGCGAAAGCACAGGTTAGTAAAGTTTGTCACAAAGACAACATGTGAGAACGAGACACAGGAGCCAGAGCTGGACTCCAGAGTAGGGTGTGAGAAAAGAGAGACGCCACAGCCTAGTGTACTGAGCACAGACATGCAGACAGACGGTCAACAGCCACCGGAGGATGATGGCGAGAAGCACCCTAGGGTGACGTCAGGTGCCTCATGCAGTGGGAGATATCCCCCCATGGAACATAAACCCCCAAAGTATCTGAACGACTATGCCCAGAGAGAAAGTGACGAGGATGACAGTACACTTACCAGCATAGATTACTGCTACAGAGTAGTGAGTGGTGTACCTCAGACCTTTTAAAGAGGCCATGATATCCCCTGAGTCAGGAGAGAGCGATGGATGAGGAGATGAGGTCTCTGGAGGACAATCATACTTTTACTCTAACAAAGTTACCCGAGGGTAGACAGACAGTGGGAGGCAAGTGGGTGTACTCAATCAAGGAGGGTATTGAAGGGCACGACAGGTACAAGGCCAGGTTTGTAGCTAAAGGCTACAGTCAGAGGGAAGGAATAGACTACGGTGAGACATTCTCCCCTACAGCTAATCTGACCAGTGTATGGGTAGTTATGCAGAAGGCAGCCGAAGACGACTTGATTTTTACACCAGATGGATGTGAAGACAGCCTACCTGCATGCACCCATTGATAGGGAAATATATATGGAACAACCTGAAGGTTACGAGAAGAAAGGAGAGAAGCTAGTGTGCAAGCTAGAAAAATCCATTTACGGCCTGAAACAGTCTGGGCGAAATTGGAACGAGATGCTTCATACATGTCTAATTGAAGACCACTTCATACAGAACCCAGTAGACCCCTGTGTTTACACAAAGGAGTCAAAAGAGTCAGGAAAAGTGATAATTGTGATTTGGGTGGATGATTTGATCATCGCAGCAGACAACACTAGAAACCTAGAGCAGGTGAAAGGTATGCTCTCCACCAGATTCAAGATGAAGGACCTGGGCAGGTTAAAACATTTTCTAGGCATGGACTTCGAACAGTCTGCCAGTTGTGTAAAAATATCCCAGAAGAGATATGTGGAAAAGATACTGAATCGTTTTGACATGCAGGAGTGTAGAACTAGGGAAACACCATGTGATCAAAAGCTAGACTACAATGAGGATGCACAAAAATTGACGGATGTAAAAATGTATAGAGAAGCTGTAGGCAGCCTCATTTATTTGACAACATGTACTCGCCCTGACCTATGTTTTGTAGTGAGTAAGTTATCACAGCATTTTGCTGATCCCACAGAAGAGCACTGGATTACAGCAAAACTTTTTTTCCGTTATCTTAAAGGTACAGCAGATAAACAGCTTTGTTTCAGGAAGAGCAGCGAGGGCTTAGGGCTTCAAGCCTATAGTGACGCAGATTGGGCGGCAGACGCCACAGACAGGAGAAGTACCACAGGGTATTGTGTGAGTATGGGTACAGACAGCTCACTGGTTTCATGGAAAACAAAGAAACAGCCCACAGTGGCACTGTCAACTTGTGAAGCCGAATATATGGCTCTAGCCTTGACAATACAGGAATGTATTTATCTGGAACAACTGCTCGAAGGAATGGATACCTATGTATATAAGAAGACTGTTGTTTATGAAGACAACCAGGGAACCATTGCACTTGCCAGAAACCCTGTGTGCCGACAGAGGTGTAAACATGATATAAAATATCACTTCATTAGATCTGTCATCAGAGAAGAAAAGATGACACTGGTTTACTGTCCTACAGATGACATGGTTGCAGACGCTATGACCAAGCCTGTCTCCAAACTGAAATTGAAAACATTTGCAGGGGTCATGTTCGGTGTGTAAAATATTGCCTATTATGTAATATTGACTGCCATGTTCTTTTGATGTTTTGAACTGTTATTTTTCTTGGAAAAGTTGTACAGTATACATGTCATTCATAAGTGGGAGTGTTAAGTGTAAGTATGAATATGTCTGCACTATAACTGTTCCACAGTAAGAAGGCGCTATTGGCGTAAGGAGGCACAGCTATTGTAGCTGACGTCAGGTATAAGGGATTGTTCCCTCCCCTTCTATCTCTCTCTAGCTCTCATGGATAGCAGGTCAAGTGGTGCAATGCACATGAAAATAAACCACGTCAGTTAAGGCTAAAGAAGACCTCGTCGTCATGACCAGTTTATTGCTATACATGTGACTGTCAACATATATGTTTTGAGAAAAACGAGTGACTTATTCTAATGGATCTTTGAGGGGTGAATAACACATTGATAGTAATAAAAAGGTACAAACTATGTAAAAAAAAAAAAAAATCTGGATTTTGGGACTTCTGACCATTTTTGGATAATTAAGCATGCACTGGGTCAAATTGACCCACAAATATTATTGCTGTTACAAAAAACGAATATAACAGGTTAAACACATTTGTGCATTCTTTATAAATGCAAACCGAGTCAAGCTGACTCCGGAGGTAGCGGTATGCACCTTAAAGTTGTTTGCAATCCGCCAAAAAAGCGAGAGAAGAAGAAGCCGACTCGGAGCTGTCCGACTTCAGGCGAGCTTTTTGAGACTGTAACTAGGCTTGTTTGAGACACATTGCGGTCACATCACTAAGCCACCAGGGTGGGAGGAGGGGGTCAGGAGGACGGGACTGAACTGACCGCCCAGGGGCAAGGCAGAGGACCAGGAAGGGGTCTCGGGCTGACGGCCCGGGGGTAAGGCAGAGTCCAAAAAGGGGGATTCGGGCGGACGGCCCGGGGCAAGGCAGAGGGCCAGGAAGGGGTCTCGGGCGGACGGCCCGGGGGTAAGGCGGAGTCCAAAAAGGGGGACTCGGGCGGACGGCCCGGGGGCAAGACAGAGTCCAAGGTGGGGACTATGGAGGGGTGAAGGCAGCGGCAGGAAGAGTCAGGGGGCCGGGCCCGAGGGCGAGGCCCGCTGCACTCAGGGGGCCGGGTTCGAGGGCGAAGACTAGACAGCTCCGCAGGCCGGGCAGGAAGGCGCTGACGGGACAGCGCCGGAGGCCGGGCATGACCCGGTGTCGGAGCTGGTGGGACAGGCCTCGGCAGGATCCCCCACGGAAGAGGACCAGGACACGGGATTGGCAGGACCCCCGGCAGGAGAGCAGTCGGCGGGGCCTCCAACAGCACAGGACAAAGGGTTGGCAGGACTCCCGGCAGGAGAGCAGACGGCGGGACCCCCAACGGGACAGGACAAAGGGCCGGCAGGACCCCCGGCAGGAGAGCAGTCGGCGGGGCCTCCAACGGCACAGGACAAAGGGTTGGCAGGACCCCCGGCAGGAGAGTAGTCGGCGGGACCTCCAACGAGACAGGACAAGGAGCTGGCAGGACCCCCGGCAGGAGAGTAGACGGCGGGACCCCCAACGGGACAGGAAAAAGGGTTGGCAGGACCCCCGGCAGGAGAGCAGTCGGCGGGGCCTCCAACGGCACAGGACTAAGAGTCGGCAGGACCCCCGGCAGGAAAGCAGTCAGCGGGACCACCAACGAGACAGGACAAGGAGCTGGCAGGCCCCCCGGCAGGAGAGTAGGCGGCGGGACCTCCAACGGGACAGGACACAGGGTTGGCAGGACCCCCGGCAGAAGAGCAGTCTGCGGGACCCCCAACGGGACAGGACATGGAGTTGGCAGGACCCCCGGCAGAAGAGCAGTCTGCGGGACCTCCAACGGCACAGGACATGAGGTTGGCAGGACCCCCGGCAGAAGAGTAGTCTGCGGGACCTCCAACGGCACAGGACATGGGGTTGGCAGGACCCCCGGCAGAAGAGTAGTCTGCGGGACCTCCAACGGCACAGGACCTGGGGTTGGCAGGACCCTCGGCAGAAGAGTAGTCTGCGGGACCTCCAACAGCACTTCAGTAGGGACTTTAGATGGGACTAGAGAAGGGACTAGGAAAGTGACCTGAGGAGGGACTAGGGAAGGGACTAGAGAACGAAACTCGAGAGGAGACTCGAGAGGGGAACTAGAGAGGGGACTTGAGGAGGGACCTGGAGAGGGGACTTGAGGAGGGACCTGGAGAGGGGACTTGAGGAGAGACTAGAGGAGGGACTAGAGAAGGGAACTTGAGAGGGGACTCGAGAGGCGAACTAGAGAGGGGACTCGAGGAGGGACTAAAGGAGGGAACTGGAGAGGGGACTCCAGAGGGGACTAGAGGAGGGACTAGAGAAGGGAACTTGAGAAGGGACTCGAGAGGCGAACTAGAGAGGGGACTCAAGGAGGGACTAAAGGAGGGACCAGAGGAGGGAACTCGAGAGGGAACTCGAGGGGGAACTGGAGATGGGACTGTGGCAGCTGGGGCCACATCTGGGTCTGGCACCAAGGCTGCTGGGACCGGGACTGTGGCCGGAATTGAAGCCAGAATCCTGGCTGAAAAGTCCGGTTCTGGAGCCGGAAACATGGCTGTAAAGTCCGGTTCCGGAGCAGGGACCGTGGCTGCTGGGACCGGCAATGGAGCCGGAACCATGGCTGCTGGGCAGGGAACCGGAACACGGATCCATGGCTGTGTGGGGTGGTACTGGAGCACGGTACCGTGGCTATGTGGGATGGTACTGGGGCACGGAACCATGGCTGCTGGGGCCAGAACTGGGTCCGTAAACCTTGGCTGCTGGGGGCTGAACTGGTTCTGGAACCCTGGCTCTTTGGGCTCGTGCTGCCAACCTGGCCTTGCGACCCCTTCCTTTAGGAGCCGTTTGGAGGCTCCGTGGACCTCCAAAGGCCAGACGAGTACCAGCGAATGGCTCCTGGACAGTAGCAAACACTGGGTGAGAAGCAGGGGCTGACGCCAGACGGACCACACCAATGCGTGTGGTGTCAAAACAGGAGTTGGGAGACCTGGGTCTGTCAGGATCGGGAAAACAAATTGTGAGGTAATCCAAAAGCCTGGCAGGTAAGAATTTCACCAAACTTTGATTCCTCAGTGTAAGGTGGACTGCTTCTGCCAGAGCAGCATCTCGCTGCTGAACCCTGACCGCTCCTATCCATTGATGAGAGCAGGTAGCCAAAGAAAACGTAAAATCCAATAATTCCTGCTCAAAAGGATCTGCTGGGCCCATATTTAAGGTCGGGTTGTAATGTTACGGTGTGTGAAGCAGGTAGGACCCAAATGCAGATTAAAGTACAAATAATTCCTTTATTTCAAGGCTATGCTGACAAATACAGAACAGAACACTCACCGAGGACAAGCCAATACACAAGACAACCCGACAAAGAGAGACAGAAAACCCAGAACTTAAATACACCCAGGACTAATCACATAAACACGAGACAGGTGAGGAGGGAGGAGAAAACACATAGGTACCAGGTGAACACAATTGGGTAATCAGAGAGGGAAACCGACAGAAAGCAAACAGGCAGGAAACGGGGGTGAACACTTTACAAAATAATATAGGAAACCCAAAGATAGAAAAGGACAAGAAAAATACCAACACAGACAAATCCTAACAGCAACAAGCAGTGAAGTGGAAAGTAATGTACACAATCTACAGAATAACATATAGAATGAATTGAATGATGAATAAACAGTGGGGTATGAATACACTAGATATCAGCCTGTGAGCAGTATGAACAGTGTGTATGAATATGCTAAGATATATAAAGTATGAAAACGGTAAGCAGTATAGTATAAAATATATAGATATTAATTTCATGATGATAAACATTGTGGAACAATGATGAAAAATGGGAATGGATGTGGCGACGTAAAACTGACACAAAACAACAACTTTTGCCAGCCAATTGGAGAGTTTCATCAGCAGCACGTGGTAAAACCCATCAATGAGCGCTCAGCTCGAGATACCAGCGAGCCGTTTCCCATCAAGCATTTCGCTTCCGCAGCTCGTGGAGAGCAACTGCGCCAACTCGCCTCGCCTCGCTCTCAAGGCTGCGGGCGTCTTTGTCCCGCGAGATTTCAAAGTTTCATGTGGGCGAGCCTCCAGAGCAAGTCGGACAAAATGACTAACCATCATGCAACGCACTAGCAAGACGTTGATCGCAACTGCGCAGGTCTTGCTTGTCTCAAACAAGCCTACTGTCACTGTCACTACCCGATCCGTCCCCCTGCCCGATCGGTACTGCGCATGTGCGAGATGGTCCGCCATATTGGACAACTCCGGACGGCAACCCAAGATGGACACTTGACACAGTGGCTTTTAGCAAAGCTCAAAAAGAAAACTCGAGAGAGATGAGTTATTGTTAATACAACGTGACTTCACTATTATTTAACAACTCTTTTTATTGGGTTCTTTTATGTGGGGTTAAGTACATTGTCAGAATAAGTGAGAAATGGATTTAACTTCTGTTAGACAGCTATCATACTGAATACATATTTACTGTGAATGTATGCAAAAATGTATGGAATATGGCTGTCTAACAGAAGTTAAATTCATTTCTCACTTATTCTGACAATGTACTTAACCCCAAATAAAAGAACCCCATAACAAGAGTTGTTAAATAATAGTGAAATCACATTGTAATAACAATAACTCATCTCTCTCGGTTTTTCTTTTTGAGCTTTGCTAAAAGCCACTGTGTCAAGTGTCCATCTTGGGTTGCCGTCCGGAGTTGTCCAATAGAGAGGCGAAGTCCCTCCCTTTCCGGGAGCCTCCATGGGACCCCGGAAGCGTAAAATTATACATTGAAGTCAATGGAGAGAGAAAGGTTATCTTTTGATCCCGTTTGAATTGTGCCACGAATGACACATATGATGTTTGTCAATTTAAAAGAATATTTTGCAAGTCAAAAAAATAAAAATGTGTCGTAAAACTGTGAAGTTACACATTTTTTTGTGTGAAACCGCTGAGTGAACTACAGGTCTCTGGTCTCGCACAATACGCATCACAAAGACGGCCGTCACGTTAGCAAATTTCACCTGTTTCTTTCAGAATGAGAATAAAAGTATAAAACGAGGTGAAAATCACTACAGGTCTGGACACGTTGAGAGCTGTACATACACGAAAGGGGAGTTAGTCGGTTCTGTAAGAGCAGCGGGACCGGCTTTACAAGGTTTCGGTGAGTAATATGAGTGCAATGTGTAACGTTAATGTCAGCTAGGCTAGCTAACATTAGCTAACAAGGTACACTAACGTGTTTTGTTTCAGGAACTAGTTTTCTCCTTAAGAACTTCGTGGTCTCTGTGTATGCTGTGTGGATAACATTAGTGTTCACAAGAACAAGGTAAACCCCAGTGTTTTGTTTTAGTTGCTCTTCAGATTGAAGCGGCCAGTTTTATATCGACTATACTGTATGTGTGATCTCCTTTTACATCTCGTTGTGTCATTTGAGTTTATTTGCTGTGTGTAGATTCAAGGGTTTTGGTTATCTTGTCAATTTGTTTGGTTATCTAGGCACAGCTGTGTGTGACTCCCTCTGGTACAGTGGTATGTGTTTTCCTAATATAGAGAGCATTGATTAATTACTTAACTACACACTGAGTCTAGATCCTGACCAAGTCCTTTTTTATTGTTGATCAAATGTTTTTCAAAAATATATTCATACACATTTAGGAAAATACAATGTACAATCACAACCAGTACAACACAAATTACAAAAAATACAGAAAAAACAAACAATAACAACAATCAGACAAGAGTACAAAACTATGGAAAAATAACCCCTCCCACCCCCAGATCCGGACCATCCTTGTATTATTGCTCGTTCAATCTATTATAGCATGCTAACAAACATGGTACTTACTTTATTTGTACAGATCTGCATGGGAGACGATGGCGCGATGCAGAGCGCTGTCTGCGATTGTGCACGGGGGATGTACAAATGCAGCCACGCTGCAGCATTGGCAATATGTGCCATGTGGCAGATCAGCTCCACAGATGTTGAGTGCCAGTGGAGGAAGCCTGGCACTTCCAAAGTAGTCCAGCCGGTGTCTCAACTTTACCAACAGTGAGAGGAGACATACAACCCACTGGCCAGAGACATCGCCACTCAGGATGTAGACTGGTTCAGGTCTGCACTGAGGGGCGCACAGTGTGGCATGGCATGGCTTTTGTCACCTGAGCCAGAGCCGCGGCCTCAACATCAGGCCATTGTCACCGTGCCGGAGCTGGTGAAGGGGCATGGGGGTCGGGGGCTTGAGGCAATGCTTGCCTCAATGCGACTGAGCAGAGACCAGCAAGCTGCCATCCAGACAGTGAAGTGTCCACCATCATTATACATGATGGTGTATATAGGATATATATATATATATATTTGTATACATATCTGTAAATTGTATAATTTTATTTGATTTAAAAGTCTTTTTGATCTCTCTGTCTATAAACACAAACTGAGTAAGATTGACAATAAAGTTGACTTTGAAAAATATATATATTCTTTATGAAAATAGTTGACTGTTGGAGAAATTAATTGATTTGATTTTCTGAAGTTAATTTAACTTTGGCGACCATGTAAGGTCATTATTAAAATTACAATCAATTTGTTTAGGGTTGACTAAAATAATGATAAACATTTCATTTGGATAATTTACTGACAGAATAAGAAACTCAATAATGCTCTACTCACCTGTTCCTTTTTATAAAGTGAAACAGTTGAAACGATAGATTTTAGTAAACTTAAAAACAACCTTCTCCAAAAGCTATCGAGGAATATACCGAATACTTATTTTAGAACGTTATTACATATTATTTGTATATAGTTTGAATGATCCATAATTGACAGAAGCTTGTGTTTACACTGACCTGTTACTCATATATTAATGTCTTTGTAACTTCTGTAAACCACTACCTCACTCATTTCTTTCATTCATCACGGTTCAGTAAACTAAGTGACACATAAACCAGTTTAATCATTATAATAACGTAGGATTGCAACTCTTTGAAACTGTAGGTGGCTCTTAAAAGAGCCGTTGTATTTGGGTGTGCTGGTCTCAGGTCAGTTTAAGCCCTCTCTCCGCGGATGCGGCGGGCCAGCAGGATGTCCTTGGGCATGATGGCGACCCTCTTTGCTTGGTTCATCTTACTGGGGGCAGCTACATGGATGTCGGTGCAGTCCACAGTCATTGTGCAGTTGAAGGCAGAATGGATTTATTATTGACTCCGAATGAAGCACAACTTCATGTCATACAATACATTGACTTTATTTGTAATTGTGTAAACAAATAAAGCATTGATTAGCAAGCAGGACCTGCAGGAACAGAGCACGGTGATGGATGGAGCTGGGAAGAGAGAAGAATAAAGAAAACCGATCAACTTTATTATCGGATATTAAAAATTCAATTTCAAAACAAGTTGCCGCTCCTACAGTTTTCTAGTGTGTAAAGATGATTTCACTTGACCTATGCACAATATCACACTCAATACATGTGTGTCTCTGGGGGGTGCATTGTGCCTTTGATGTATATAAATAATATACCATAACCAAATACTATTACGTACAGTGGAAATCAGGTTGCCAGAGCAGGTCAGTGTGCATGTTCCTCAGGGTCTCAGCAGTTACAGGTGAGGGAAAGGAAATAAAAGAGAAAAAGGTCAGTAACAACACTTTAAAGTAACAACACTTTGAATAATTATCTCTTCTAATAATTTTCTCTCAGTAATCACTCAACTACTGTCTTTCCAACAAACAGATTGACTCACCCTTACTGTCATCACAATGAAACACGTCCAGAAGAATGTCATGCAAAGCTATCAGTACTTGAGATTATATTGGCCCCAAAAAGAACCTTGAAAAGGACGTGTGTGTGTGTGTGTGTTTGTCAGGGAGTGTATTGTGTGTGTCAGGGTGTCTGGGAAAGTGTATGTGTGTGTGTGTGTTGATATCTTGGTCAGGGAGTGTAGTGTGTGTGTCAGGGTGTCTGGGAAAGTGTATGTAAGAAGGTTTATATATATAGGATTACTTTAAAACAGTCCCAAATAATACATGTTCACTTCAATACAGTTCAAGATAATACCTGTTTACTTTAATACAGTTTAGAACAATATCTGTTTGCTTTAGTTTACTTCATGTAATAAAATAATAATTTCATGGTAAGGCTACCATTACTAAAGTAATGTAATGCTAACTAACGTGCTCGCTACTCGTCGCTACTAGCTAGGTAGCTAACTTGACTGTGTTCCATGCACAACATGTGTATTACCTGATATGTCTGATCCGGCGACTCCTGGTCCTTTCATCAGACGGGAATCGATAGAACGAGCAAGTGGTTTGATCACTTATGTGATTACAACCTGGTACAAAGCACACAGGCATCTTGTAAAAGTGAATTTATTTTGAGCAATCTCTTATTTATTGGAGGGAATAAATCAGTTATGAGATCTTCTTCTTCTTCGCTTTAATTACGAGTCACAACCACTTGGAGAATTATCGCCTGTGACATCACTTACGCGAGCCAGAATGGGATTTGGGATTTGTAGTCTTTGTAGTCGCGTATTTTTCATAGTCTTATATTTCAACAGTTTTACGACAAAATGTGACTTTTTTGACATGGAACTTATTGTTTAAGATTGACAAACATCATATGTGTAGTTCGTGGCACAATTCAAACGGGATCAAAAGATACGTTTTCTCTCTCCATTGAATTCAATGTAAATTTTTCGCTTCCGGGGTCCCATGGGCCGGAAGTAGATGGGCGTGACTTCGCCTCTCTATATGGCGGACCATCTCGCACATGCGCAGTACCGATCGGGCAGGGGGACGGATCGGGTAGTGACTGTCACTACCCGATCCGTCCCCCTGCCCGATCGGTACTGCGCATGTGCGAGATGGTCCGGAAGTCCGGACGGCAACTCAAGATGGACACTTGACACAGTGGCTTTTAGCAAAGCTCAAAAAGAAAAACCGAGAGATGAGTTATTGTTAATACAACGTGACTTCACTATTATTTAACAACTCTTTTTATTGGGTTCTTTTATTTGGGGTTAAGTACATCGTCAGAATAAGTGAGAAATGGATTTAACTTCTGTTAGACAGCTATCATACTGAATACATATTTACTGTGAATGTGTGCAAACATGTATGGCATATGGCTGTCTAACAGAAGTTAAATTAACAATAACTCATCTCTCGGTTTTTCTTTTTGAGCTTTGCTAAAAGCCACTGTGTCAAGTGTCCATCGTGGGTTGCCGTCCGGAGTTGTCCAATATGGCGGACCATCTCGCACATGCGCAGTACCGATCGGGCAGGGTGACGGATCGGGTAGTGACAGTAGGCTTGTTTGAGACACATTGCGGCTCGCCTCGAAAGTAGACGAGAGTAGCCGATCGCAGCCGGGGGAGGTGTCAAAAAGCTCGTCTTAAGTCGGACAGCTCGGACTCGGAGTCGGCTTGACTGGCTGGGTTTGCAATGGCGGAAATTCCATTTTACCCACTGTAGACAAAGGTGATCTCCATTGCTTTATATAGGTTTGTTAATTCAGTCATGATGATGAACCACACCAGTGACTGGGTTCCATAATTAGAAATGCTCCTCCCTCTTAATGTTTGCAAAACTGATAGGTGGACAGGCTACAAATGATCAGTCCCTTCAGATCCGCACACATGAAGCTTGATGAGCATGAATTGAACAGACCTGCTGCTGTGTTAATTCTTTAGCTGCCACTTTAAGCTTTATGATGTGTACAACATGGATGTAATTTGATTTAATCTTGCCATTTTAAATGATGTATTCAATAAATAAGGTTAAACCAAATCATTACATTACAATAGATTTTATTTTAATGATTTGGTTTAACTTAAAGAGAAACTTTATTGTTATTGCACATATTACAGGTACTGAGACAACGAAATGCAGTTTAGCTTCTAACCAGGTGCAACAAGCAGTGAAGTGGAAAGTAATGTACACAATCTACAGAATAACATATAGAATGAATTGAATGATGAATAAACAGTGGGGTATGAATACACTAGATATCAGCCTGTGAGCAGTATGAATAGTCTGTATGAATATGCTAAGATATATAAAGTATGAAAATGGTAAGCAGTATAGTATACAATATATAGATATTAATTTCATGATGATAAACATTGTGGAACAATGATGAAAAATGGGAATGGATGTGGCGACGTAAAACTGACACAAAACAACAACAAACTTTTGCCAGCCAATTGGAGAGTTTCATCAGCAGCACGTGGTAAAAACCACCAATGAGCGCTCAGGTCGAGATACCAGCGAGTCGTTTCCCATCAAGCATTTCGCTTCCGCAGCTCGTGGAGAGCAAGTGCGCCAACTCGCCTCGCCTCGCTCTCAAGGCTGCGGGCGTCTTTGTCCCGCGAGATTTCAAAGTCTCATGTGGGCGAGCCTCCAGAGCAAGTCGGACAAAATGACTAACCATCATGCAACGCACTAGCAAGACGTTGATCGTAACTGCGCAGGTCTGCGCAGGTCTTGCTTGTCTCAAACAAGCCTGCTGACAACCTCCCCCGGTTGCGATCGTCTCAAACAAGCCTACTATCTACCTCGCCCCGCGGCAGATAACTGGATGGCCTACCTGCCTGTCAGCCTTCCATCCATCTCGTGCACAAACTTATCTCGTGCCCTCATTGGTCATGTGCACGTTCGTGTGTGTTGGAGGAGGGGCTCTGTAAGGAAGTCTGAAGGAAGGGGCAGATTTTTTTCGGTTGTGTACTTTCACATTCTAGCTTTAGCTTACTCTTGCTAGTTAGCATGACAAAGTAGCCTACCAAAAGTATAAGTAGGCCTACCCATTATTAAGAGTAATGTAAAATTGGGTAAAAAGTGTTGATCCATTGAAGTGTTGAAACTAGTTTCTTATATCCTAAACTCTAATCATGTATTAGATGAAAATATAATATTTTTAAAATGTGCTTTTTTCATCATTTTTGCATTACACCTTTGCGTTTCTTAATCAGTCAAGTCAAACTAGGATTACAGGTTTTATTTCTTATCTCTATGTATTTATACTTAACCTAATAACAATAACCTTTCGCGAGATTAAAGACAGCAACTGTAGCAACTTTTTTTAATCGTTTTATTTATTGTAACAGCAGAAGAAACATCAGGCCTGCTCAGCCCCTGGAGAGAGGTTGGTGAGTTGGCCTTCATAAACTGCAGTATACAGGCTTTTCTCACAGAAAACATGATGACTTACCAGGTACTAATAACATACAGTTTGGATTGCATTTGGATTGCCTGTTTTGTGAGTTAGCTCAAACATGGAAAAGAGTCATTGTTATTAGTTGCTCCTGTTATTTTGCTATGGTAAGACAAAATGTGCTGTGAAAAAGGATGTGTGTCATTAGCTCGATATTGGTCCCCGAGTAAAGCATAGACACTGGAAATAAGTCCGTAAGGGTCTGTTTGTACAACTTTAGTTTGGCCAAATATATGTTGACCATAACATGTAAACGGTTCTGAATATACAACATTGAATTATCCATTATCCCATTTTACTGTTATGCCCAAATCCACTGCGGAGACCACAGTTCCAGTGTCCAGCATGATATTTAACGTCAGGAAGAGCCAGAATTTTGCACAGACGTTCCTGAGGACGTCATCAAGCATGCTTCTCCACCAACACCTTCCTCAGGTGCTGGATTCAGAGCGGCCGCAGTAATGCTTCCTCTTGACTCGTGTCCAGCTGTGGAAAATAAACATCAATATGAGTTAGTTACTTATACAGCATAATACTCCTTATGTACCTATACTCTCATGGATATGTTTCATGACATAATGGTAAGTCAAAGCAAGCTAAATTATGTCAGAACATGTAAAAGAAAGATCAAGTTTGGCAAATAATATTCTTAAATTAGATTTGTATTATTTGATCGAAAACCAAAACTGTCCCATTCAGTAACATGGACATGGGGCACAGTCAATATTCCACAAATATCTGAAGAATAAACAGTAAGATGACTGAAAAACCCAAATGATAGCAAATATCTGTGACTTGTATGATATGCAGGGATCATACAGTTAAAGAGTTGTCAGTTTATTGTTCAGAGTATACACAGGGTTCATTATGTTCTAGAAGTTATTTCTCTTTCCTTTGCAGAGGTTGTAGTAGAGGAGGTTGTCTTACCACTAGCACTACATGGTGTTGTGATGGGCTTTTCCAGTTGCTCTCCTGCATCAATGGAGGCCCGGATCTTCCTCACCACGTAGATGCTAGCTGTGATGTGAAGCCAAACGATAAAATAACTGTTAATAGGTACAAATATAGCACATATACCTTGCAGGATAATTATTAATATTACATTAAGAAGTAGAAGTAGTATTCAGAAACATTTTACAGCAAAAAATACCTCTAATTTTTGTTAATATAAATATTTCCCTGTGAAATGTAGCAAAGTATGTGTAGAGTAACTTCAAATGGATACTCAAATAAAGTATAGGAAGGCCTTTTTCAATAAATGTAGCCTGCTTCCCACCACTCCATGTAATTAACTTAGGCTAATAGTTTTCATATTTCTCTCTCCTCGGCGTGAGCGCGGTCATAAAGATTGAATACAGGGCGAGAAGAGAACAAAACGAAAACAAATCCTACCTTTTATTATCAGTCAGACCATGGTTGTTTCCTTATTTGTATCTATTCGGTATAACCTAACATGTAACCTCTTCCGTTGCAGGTAAACGTCGCTGTCTGAACTCTCCAATATTGTGTTATAAAACCTGAGCTGTTACAAAAGCATTCAGCCAATTACATTCCGCGGATAATGACCGAGGCGGGGCTTAAAGCTTGTACACGCATTCTGATTGGCTTAGCTGTTACACAATTGCATAATAGGAAGCGCATGATACATATCCGTAAAAGAGAGCTTTTAGATGAGTCCAACATCGCAGATAACCTTCCTGCTTGAGACAGGCTCATCTTAGAAAAATGGTAAGATAGGTGCAGTAGTGGAAGAAATATTCATTTACTTAAGTATAAGATTAATACCACAGTAAAAAAAAGACTCCATTACAAGTAAAAACTGCCTAAGTAAAAGTACAGGTGAAATACTAGATCATTTCAACAGTTACTTTGAGGTTAGAGAGCAAATGTTCGCTAGGGGGTTTAATGAACAACTTATCTGAAACATGACATCAAACTACACAAGTATAAGAGTTCTAATATTTACAAAAAGGTTAAAGGTTATTTTGAAACAGTAAATAATTGTTTTTTTCTAAATTAAGCACATGCTTGAATGAATGAAAACAAAACAAATTGGGGTGATCCATGTAATAATTTATTGTCAGGCATTTTATTGCAATTGACAGAGCTTAAATGGTCCTTGTCCAATCTTAACAACCATCATAATGAATAACTATTCATGTAAAGCAGGGTGAAACCTACCTGGAATAAACACTGCACCCATCTTTTTCACAATAAGAGTACAGCAGTTTCTCATACAGTTTTCTTTGTATCTTCAATATATACACAGATTTCATTTAACTTAAAACAGCTTCACACAGCAAAACAACCACAACAAGTTCACACCGGAAACAGACGCATTCTTTCATATTACACTATTTTTTACAATAAAAAATAAAGTCGCAATCACCAGGGAAACAAACAAAACATAGTTAGTGAGGAGTCAAAGTCGGAAGGAATGAGCTGAAGTTGAAGGGAGGAAGGGTGAATTGGTTCAGTGTATACATCAGTGTTGGAGGATTTATTCATGTAGGCAAATGTAAGAACAAATACTGAAATGTCAATGTTTTTTGTCCGTTATCATGTCAGCATTGTCAACAAAGAGGTGACTCCATATTAAGCCCTTCCTCCCCTCAAGTTGTCACATTTTGTTTCACTAAACAAGACCTCACAAAAGACACAAACATTCACTGGAGGGATTAAAGAGGACAGAGGGAGTGTTGATGGGTCAGGACCTAATCCATCCTGATCTTCTGGTTGGTCATCCTGTAGATGATGCTGTCGTATCCTGGGTCCATGTTCCACAGGTTGTATGAAGTGACGATGACGGCGAGGGCCAGAGCGATCATCAGCCACAGCACAATGTTGAAGATCACGGCATACTGAAAGTTGTACTTGTAGGCCAGGTTGTAAGGGCTGCCGGGGTTGCTCTATAATGTAATAAAAGTAGACGCATTACTTACATAACAAACCTTCAACCTTTTCATCTTAATCACTTTGCAACAGGATGTACTAACTATTAGGAATCACCTCCCACCATCTGACTCCCATTCCCTTTAGCCTTTTTAAAGAGTTGCTGATCAAAGCATTCCTTGGTTCCAGACCTAAGTCATAAAAACTAAGAAGCATGGACTAGAACGGTAGTAGTAGTAGTAGTAGTGTAGTAGTAGTAGTAGTAGTAGTAGAATAACCTTTATTTAGCCAGGAAAATCAATTAAGAACAAATTCTTATTTTCAATGATGACCTGACAGGAGGCAAGAGGCTTCCTGAGGGGATGGGGGTTGGGAGGAAGAAAATAAAAAGACAGACTCCGGGCACTACAGAACCCAGGAGACAACACAATGACAATAAATACTAACAGTGTAGGTTGTTATTTCAGTGTCATATTTCTCACCATTGATAACATCACCCCAACACCAGACATGTACGGTACTTTAAATCAATAGAGCTTTGTCATGCACTTTTTTCACGGTACAGATTTTACCTTTGTTATAGCATCAAAGGAACAAGGGAAACTATAAAGACCATGAAACCAGCTCAATAGAAATGCAGTTTATGATTTCACACATGGCATAATATGCAAACACCATAAACTTAAAAGTAGTTGTCAGTTTATTAAGTAGAACTAACTCAAATGCATTCGACAGGGTTCATACACTTTTTCACCAATGATTTTCAATGACTTCTCCATGACCATTTCAGTACCACTGAAAATTGTTTATTTTAACATGGAACAGGAAAATAAGATCTGAAACATGTTGTGCCTCTAAAACAAATCAAATAGTAGGCTGACTAGCTTCTACACACTAAAGCAAATGAAATCTCTCACCAGCAAAATACCTCGACAGTTAAATGCCATTTTACGTTTCATTACTATAAAATACAGTATTTATTCTCAATATAGTATTACTATTTCGGCAATTAGCTAAAATATAAATTATATTTGATTCAACTTTAGTTACATTTCCATGACTTTTCCAAAACGTTGGGAAAAATATTGTTTTCCAGAACTTTTCCAGGGCCTGGAATTAGCATTTCGAATTTCCATGACTTTTCCAGGTTTTTAATGACCGTAAGAACCCTGATTCTAACACAACAGCCCTGCAATAAACTTTGTTTAAATTAAGGTAGTAGTGTGACGTGCAACAAGTAATCATGACTTACGATCTGTTTGGATTCCAGGATTGAACGAGACTTCCTGGTCAAAGGAGCCTGAAAGGTCTTCACTGTAACCACCTCCACCACAGTGCTGTTGCCATATAGACCATACACATCCTCTCCAAACTACAATGAGAAAAAGTATTATTATACACAGATGACAGATTTAAAATAAAAACGAGGATGTAAAAGTAAGTAAGGCCAATTTAGACTGTCTACTTACTTTCTGCAGAACGGTGGCGAGGATGGCGGTGGCGTCGCGGTACTGAGGAGAGTCCTGGCCGTAGACCCTGCTGAGCTCCTCCAGGCCGGACAGCTCCAGAGAGTACAGGTCCGGAGAGTGATCCTTCGCCAAGTGTTTGTGTCTCTGCAGCTAGAAAACATGTAAAAGACAAAATACATTTTAGCCTGAATCCCAGTGTTATTAAAAATGTAAGGCTGATTTAAAGGTCTGTCCCCTATTATACTGTTTTTCATCAATATAGTATATGCCTCAGATATATACAAGACATGTCTCTGAAGTGTTTGGCTCCAAACACCAAACAGATCATTGCAGCATTACCCATAATCCCCTCTGTTTCAGCCCTGTTTCCAAAGTGCTGATTCTCTGTCTGTTACTTTAGATGAAAATAAGGAGCCCCTCCCCACGCCCCTCTGAGAGAGATTTGGTTACAAAGAACACAAAGGTGCTCTAGGAGGAGATTCGGGTGATAAGGTGGTGGGGGGGGGGGTTACCTTGGTTGCTGATTGGCTAATGGTTACACAAGCCAAAACATCGTTATGACATCACAAAGTGGCCAAAATCTGATCAGCTCATTTTCAGACAGGTTTTTATAGAAATGGATCAGGACAACAAGAGAGAGAATCTTTTTTTCCTGAAACTTTCAGAATCTCTTTCCGCAGAGGGGACACGTGTTGATGTAGAAGAGACATGAAAAAGGGGATTTTGCACAATAGGTGACCAAAACCGGACAACTTACCAGAGCGGTGATATCGTGCAGGACTTGGACCTCAGACAGGAAGAGCAAATCAGCCTAGAAAGCAGAAACAGTTAAGAGGTAAGAATAAACAAGAGACTTCCAGTGAGATGAACATAGTTAACAGAAATAGTTAAAATCAGGTAAATCTAGTCACTTTATTTGAGGAACCTTCAGGAATCAAAGGTATTTTGGTGCTATATATATATATATATATATATATTTTATTAAGTGTACCAACAAGAATACAAAAATTGATATCTGTTTTTAATCATATGCAAATATACATAGTAAATAAGTATATTAAAAGGATAGTGATATTCCAGTTAAAGTCAGCCATCATGCAGATGCAGATGTGTCTCTAAAAAGTACATGGTGGTTGTTAACAGCCAGCATAGCCTTGAGTGTGTACGGTGTTGCCCTTTCAAACTCACCTCTGCATTCCTGCTGAGGGAGTTGAGCGGCAGGGAGGCCAGCACCGAGCCGTCCTGGGACAGGCGGGCGCGGATCTGCTGCAGGGTCACTGGCAGGTCCTCGAACACAGCATTGGCTTTGCCCAGCATATACAACCTCTGTGCGACACAACAAACACATTTCAAAAATCTAACACGTGAGTGATTGCACACATGGTGAGTATTCCCTGTACAGTCTCAGTATATTTTCATTACCTCCTCACTGGGGGCCAGCTGCAGCACTACAGGAGTGTCCTCAGCAAACAGAGAGTGGACTGTCTCTGCAACACTGTCCAAGGTGAAGGGAACCGGCTGTGAGAACAAAGAAGAAGAAGAACCACTGAATAACTAAGCCAAATGACATTGGATTGTTCAGAAATATATGATATCTGATGTGCAAAACATCATAACTCCACAGTCCCGTCTGACTCACATTTTCCAGGGGGTATGAGGCCACACTATTAGGCATGTCCAGGCTATCCACTCCTCTCACCACCACCAGGACGTTGGCTCGGGGACGCTGGAACAACGGACCAGCCTTAAGGCCAGGCCAGGCCAGATCCTGTGCAAATGAACACACATTGTTAAGGTGAGCTCCGCATAATCACAAACTTACACATGCAGTAAACTGTTTTTTTTGGCCTTTTGCGTGGCAGCCGAAACAACTTGTCGAAAAAACCTTTGGTCTCCATCAACCCCTGAGGGTAGGATCAGGCCCTTTAGCTGCCAAATCCTCTTTTGTTTACCAGCTAGAATTTAAGTGTGTCTGTCTGCAGATGGTATAGAGCAGTGGTTCTCAACTGGCGTTGGACTGGAAGTACCGGAGACCATAAACGGTTTGAACTTCTGTCATCTTCTCAATAAAACATCTTTGCTGATGTTTTTTTGAGACTTCTGGCCAATCAGAATCAAGATTGTTGCCGGAAGTCCCCACGGAGAATAACTTTGCGGTAGAACTATTCTTTATACATCCATGGGTACAACTTCAGATAAAAATGAACACAATGAAATATGCCCCCCGGTTGACAGGTCACAGAACCATGGGGGCTATCTACCCTTACCCACAATTTAAAGTTATTCACACAGACTATCTCCTCTTTACTCTTCTTTCTGTGTGGAGCAGTAAGTTCAGCTGTCAGAACAAAGTGAAAAACAAACAATGGCATCAAATATTATGAATATGTCGGGTAGTAATACATGTATTTAGAGTGTACCAGAATGCGTAGTTTATATGTTAGTATTTCTAAAAAATCTGCTGGGGGGAAATCCCCCCATACCCCCCTTCTGGGATTGGGTTTTCAGCATGTGTACCTTTTTATGTTATACAGTTCAGCTTTGATTCCATCATCTCATTCAACCTTTTTTTAAAGCATACTTTGGTTGTGTGAAGGGATACAATGGATATATGCACTGTACTTCACTTTAATTAATATTGTATGCTGAAAAGCGTATACATTACAGCACAATTTTTTGTTTTAGATTTGAGTGGTTCAATATGTCGGGTCGCGATCTATTGACAAAGGAAAAAGTGGGTCCCGAGGCCTGACCAGTTGAGAACCACCGGTATAGAGGCCCTGTGGAGCCTTTTAGCTTTAAACTTTAGAGGTTCAGTTCAGACAGTCTGAAAGACATTATAAAGAAAGAAAGGGGTATTACCTCGCTATAGTCTTTGGCATTGTTCTTGCATACATTATTTTTTATAATATATACCTTTTAGATCCTCCAGAAAAACGCGATTCTGCGATCGCAGAAATTACCGCATAATCAGCTAAATGGCGCAGATTTTTTAAAAGGCCGCATATTTATCAAAAGGCCGCATAATTCCCGCATTTTTCCACACAAAGTTGAGAAGAAAAAAAGTTAACTCGTCTTGACGTGAAGTGATGATGATGACGCGACGTCATCAGCTCGCGCATCACAGAAGGTAAACAACACCGTAGAGTGAACGTGTGGAGCTCACACGAGAGAGATGAAAAAATCGAATCCATCTTATTTACCGACGAACATTTCTGCTAAAGACCGGGCAAAGCAGTACCCCGATGTCTTGCACGAAAGTGGGGGGAAACTATTCTGCACCCCGTGCAACTGTGTGTTGGAGCATAAGAGAAAATCAACGGTGACGACCCACTTTGATTCATTCAAACATTCAAGAATGCTTTCTGCTGCTGCGGACAAGAAAGCCAAACAACTCACGTTCACCGAGGCATCGACCTCCAAAACCCTTTCGAGGGTTATAAGAAACGAGGTGAGTAGCCTACAAGATTGAAGCTGGTCAGATAACGAACAAGTAAATTAAAACAGAATGAGGCGGAGAAGTGTGTGTGTGTGTGTGTGTGTGTGTGTGTGTGTGTGTGTGTGTGTGTGTGTGTGTGTGTGTGTGTGTGTGTGTGTGTGTGTGTGTGTGTGTGTGTGTGTGTGTGTGTGTGTGTGTGTTTGATCGCATAATCAAGGATTTTAGCCCACGTTTTTCTGGAGGGTCTAACCTTTAGTATACCCCTTAAGCTTCTTTTGAATAGCAACTAGAAATTAAAGCACCTCTTTAACAGAGAAGCCCATGGTTAGAGCCACCAGGTCAGGGATCTTCTCTCCAGAGATGGGCCAGTCTCCTTTCTGGAAGGACACAAAGTCTGGAGACTGCAGCACCGTTAAACTGTCGGCATGTACACCTGTGAGACAAAATGAGAGGACGTTCAATCCCAGTAAAACATGTGGAAAATGTAAGAATTAAATATTAAGTCACAGTAGAAACCCAGGAAGAAAACATTTTCTACCCCAAACCAAGAATATATTTTCAATTGAGTCTAAAATCTACTTTTCCTCCTAAATATAGAGTGACCCATCATTTATTTATTATATAGGGAATAATAATGACACGCAAAGTCAGTTTCTTCCTAACTACCTGAACATTTATTTACAACAAATGTTAGCGAAATCCAAAACATGTATTCAGTCAGACATAAAAATGGACAGTGACCTCTAAATGAGGAAATATCCTGTACTGCTATTACCAACTGACCTTATTTCATAATACAAGTATAATGTTTATATTTGTGCCATATATCATTGCAATTGACTTAATGCCTTCCAACTAAATAGGCCTAGGTATAATATAATACATTTATGTTTGTCTTGAATGGATTCCAATAGTTTAGTGCTGTCACAAATATTGTTAGAGTCGGTTTTTTATGGAGAAATAGCAGGAAATGGGTTTTTTTTGTCTCCCAAACATACTGTAGACATGTCCTGCTTTTATCTTATTGATCTTATATTAAACGGAATATATTTGGCTTTGGTAATGACAAAACCCATATTGAAAGACATTACTGTGAACTCTGAGAAACTGGAATAGACATTTTACATTGTATAGACGATTTATCAAGTGACCTAGAAAACGGCACCATAATTGATAATGAGAATAAACGTTAGTTTAAGTGTTTTAAACTGAAAACCAAGACTCAAACATATTAATGTCATGTCATCTGTTGTTTTGCTATTTAAGACAGCAGGCCCTTTTAAATGAGAAGCCAATTCCCTTGTGTCAGTGTAGTGTTATAATTAACTCTGCCATGTTAAATTCACATTACAGCAAACAGCAGTTTTCTCCACCGGACGTCACAGGTCACAGTAAACTGAACCCACTGTAACCAGCAATACAGCTCCGTGCACTGAGGCATTAACTCGTGACAGAGAGCCTGTGATAAGTGTTAAAGAGGAACTAGCAGTGAACAACCTGTCACATGACAGCACAGCCTTGTGTGAATTACTAACCAGCAACAACGTGGAAGCAAAAGTATTTCTTTATATTTGACATGACCACGAATAATCTGTAAAGCCCAACAACACACATCCTTATCCTCAATGCTTTGCTAATGCGTTAGCAACGGACTATCAATATGATATGTATTTAAACCCTTGTTGAAAGCTCAATCGTATTAGATACTCCAATTATACCCGTATAACAATATGATTCCACACATTCCTATTCATTAACATCACAGTATTACACCTAGCTTTAGGTTGTATTAGAAAGCTAAAGGCGATGCTAACGAAGCTAGGTTGCCATTTGCAAAAACGGTGGAGACATGACGCTATTATGTTATATTTAAGAAGAAAAGACACATCCTAAAAGACGGGAATCGTGAATGTCTTTCTTCAGACATTACTTACCGCTTGTGATAAAGAAACAGAGGGCAAACGCCACGGATAAAACCGCCTCCATCCTTCGGCAGTTTGTCAGCGACATCTTTCTCCTTGGTGCAGCAGAGATCAGCTGACCCGACGTCGCGGAACCGCAAAGGATGATGGGAAAATATCTGTCACTGAAAGATATGAGGAACCAGAGCCCTAGATTTCTCTACAGGAAAATAAATGTTTGCGGAGCTCTCTATTTTAAGTTGTTATCGTTTCCTCAGTAGAATAGGTGTCCTTTTTTAGTATTCAATTGAAAATAACATGACTTCTCACATAAACATGTGTAATCCCCAACCAATTGAAAGAAAAATCACTTCACACATCTCCTAACACTTCTCCTGGTGGTTTTACTACCTTAATAACATCTGGTTAATTAAGGTCTATAAAAGCTTTTGCATCAAGGATTTATTTTGTATTGCATTTGCTTAATGTTCGTGATTATTCTTTAAGCAACCCTTTAGGACACAACATCTAGCAAAACATGAAAACTCACACAGATAATAAAGGAAATGAAAACACAAAAGTCCTCTTTGTGGACTGTAATCAAAATCTTTATCCCCATTTAAAAAAAAAAATGTAATTGATATTTTAATTGGTTGTTGTTGCCAAACATATTTTCATGCAATATTTGTTCAAGTTTTATATAATTTTTTTTTTTAAAAGTAATGAATTTAATTCTTATTTTCATCAGTTTATTTTTATTTAAAAAAAATCATATAAATATGTTTATATCTTTTTTTTCAAGTTAGTTTTTATGATTGTATTATTGCATTTTATTTATTTAATAATCAATTTATTTAATTATTCTATTTATTTAATTATCATTTTATTTTATTATTATTATTATTATTTATGTATTATTTTTCACATCCCTCGGAGGTAGGGGGGGGGGTCGTCTACCTAAGGCTGGCCTCCAGTTGTACTCTGTACTCGTGTACTCCAACTCATGCGATCTTCACCATTCACCCACACACACCATCTTGCCTCAATTATTCCTGTATTAATGCATTCATTTATGTGTACTCGTGTCATGTTCTATCCGCTATACCTGTGTGCTCGTTGTGTGCATAAAGGTAACAATTCCTTCCAAATCACATCACAGCAAGACCTATAGTCGGGCGTTCATGGTTATCTGTCTAGCAGTCTTTTTTTAATTAATTTTTTGGGAGGGATGAAACCCTCTTTAATGGTCACACATGCAGAGCACACAGCACACACAGTGAAATGTGGCCTCTGCATTTAACCCATCCAGGAGTCTTGTACTAGGAGCAGTGGGCAGCGCCCGGAGAGCAATGGGAGTGGGGGAAGGGGAGGGGGGTGTCCGGTGTCTTGCTCAAGGGCACCACGGCAGGGCAGGAGGTGGCCTCTCCAAGTAGCAAGGGGAGGGACATCTTTTGTCTTCTGATATGCTGATCACAAACACTTTTTTAAGGTCCACTTGCTAACTTTCTGCTGCATTTTACTGACATTAGTAGGAAAACAGAGTGGGTGGTAAGCATGCAGTGTAATCCTCACAGGCGACTTTTTCACCTAGAGGCTTATGTTCTGAAATTACATCCTGCTGTTCAGTAAAAAGGGATGTTATTCAGGAGAGGAGCTCTTGAGTGTTTTGAGTGTGGGCCTCCTGCACCTCCTGCCTCAGGACATTACTCTGACTTCAGCGTTCGTTCTGAGAGGGTAACTGGGGTCTGCCAGGCTCAACTCTTTGCAGCATCTCAATTAGCTGTCTGACAGCCTCTTGTCACTCCATAACCTTTACCTGGATATGAAAAACCGGCAAATGTCTCGCTGCCTGGAGACAGCAGCTGAAGCTCAGACTTCACTCCAGTAAGCTGTTGGCCTCAGATAAAACAAGGCGTCTTGGTTTTCAACATTAAAACACATCTTAAGATCGCTTCAGAGCCTGATGATGATTTTAGTCTGCTTTCCCTTTCTTAGAGGATTCCTCCAGGGGTTTATATTTCCCCCGAGGGGCTGGATTGGCCATGTACCTCTCTAGAGCTCCATTGTTAGCTTGTGGATCAACTACCTCAGAATTCAGGGCCTTGCTCTTGGCTTCATGCCAGCGTTCTCTTTGCACCAATGCTGCAGAGATAGGGCAGTTCTTTTTGAGTATATCTGCTTTGTATAACTCCATTTACTTTACCTCATTTGCGTCAGTGTACTTTACTCTACTTCAGCTTAGTTGAAACTTGGCCAGATCGTCACGCTGACACACTTAGCTGCTAATTTAGTGCGCTCCGCAGAGCCTCACAGACTGATGTGTTTCTCTCTGCCGCAGTCCTTTACGGTCACTGAAGTAAAGATCAAACGCTGATCCATACACTCTTAAACAAAGCGTATTCAGGATGTGATGCAGACCATCTCTGAATAAGCCCACTGAGGGGCCTTGGGTCCCCACCTAAGCTCAAGGTCCTCCCACTCTCTGTTCTTTGTGAATGCACCCAGTCACCCTCTTGATATCTGGGGAGCCTGGAGCCCCATTTCAACCAGTACTCCAATAAATGTAAAACTACCTGGCCTGAGGTTTATCCTGCTTTTTTTTTTTTAAATCTTGTGGTAATTGTTTTTATAAACTGTTCATATAATATATGTTTGATCTCATTAAGAATCATAAATGCATCCCTTTTCTTTAAGGCTCTCATCCCAAAAGACAAGAAAAAAAACTTCAAAAAGGTGTCAGGAATATTGGACATTGTAGTTTTATGAAAAGTTGTATTAGATTTAATTGTGGTTTTGTCAGTGCGACAGGTTCATTTATGTGCTTTTGGACAATGATGGAGGTCAATGGAAAAGGGCAATACAATAAATCTTGGCTAACACAAACAGTTCTTGAAATTAAGAAAAAAAACACTATCACTACTTCAATAATTGTTATATTATATTTTGACACACTCATGTGCAATATTCACTCTTGCATTACCAGTTACTTCTATATTTTGATAATGGTCAGTTAAAAAAAAAAAAAAGAAGATTACTGCTACTTACGTTTTGTAAATTAATAAAATGTGCAGGGTTTTTTTTATATCGCATGTAATTATACTTTAATCTGCACTGTATTGCCGTTGTAATGCCGTCAATTTCCCTGTTGCAGTTAAAGAGGTAATCTAATTCTGATATAAAGTAGGTATTTTCAAATTTAAGTGATCATGCAGATTTTTTGTAGAAATACAATAAATAAATACTCTTACTAATTCAATGTAAAAAAACACCTTCTAAAAAGATGTATTTATCATTGAATACCCGTTGTGTTTAATATAATAGATGTTGCACACTGGGGGGCGCTGCAAGCCACAGCTTTCCAGCAGAGAGGCAGTAAAGGGACATCGTGAGGTGTTCCGTTATGGCTGCAACAATAAATTGCATGACACCAACAATACACACATATTCCAAGAGATGGCAATGTAGGATTGTGTTGATCACACCTCGGTGACATCCAGGAGGAGAAAACGATAATTAGAGAAGATTCAATTTGACAGAGCAGCGAGTAACACTTTAGTTTTCATAGCCCGTTTTAATTCAACTGTGACTAAATAAAAAGAACGGAACACATGCTTCGTCTTGCAGTTTGTATATTTATTTTAAAGCAACTTCTTTGTAAAATATAAATACAAATTATGAGATATTTTAATTACAAAGTTAAAACAAAAATGAACACACAAAAAATTACTTTACTGCAGTAGCCTCCCTGTTATATACAAGCTCTGTGCCGAAGGGGTAAATATCAACATTATCTTAAAACTTTATTATACAAACAATTTTGTAGTTTCGCATGTTAAATTACAGACTAACGGGAAGCAATGTGAACATTTAAAAAAAGATACAACCGAATTGCTCCCGAGGCTCAAGCTAACGCTCAAGTCTGAGGAGAAAAAAAGACAGGACATCATGTGCTTCCTATCAACACAAATACCACATTCAATAGCACAGTCTCAGTACTATCCTGTACAGCTACACACATGCGCTGCATGCTCACACACTCCATCCAATCGCTGACAACACAATACACTCTGTTGTCATACAAAATCTTTCAGAGGAGTTGTGAGCAACATCGGAAAGAAAGAAAATCTCTTGATATTATATATATATATATATATATATATATATATTTATTTATACATATATTAATTTATAAAAATAAGACCATTATTATGTCTGTAGAGTCACAAATGTGTTGATTCTCAGTTAATGGAGGGACGCGTTTCAGCAGCCAATCAGCAGCAGGTCAGTTCATCTGTACAGTGCTGGGCCGAAGCGCAGGAACTAAAAGTTAGGCTAAGGCAAATCATCAAACCCTCTGGGGGGGGGGGGGTCTAAAGAGACTGCAGTCGTTTAGGATCAAGGACCAGGGTGCAGTGGCTCAAGGGGTCAGGAGGAGCCCAACTTTCCATTAGCCTTGATTTTGTCCTTCAGTTTGTCCCCTGGATGGTCCCAGCGGTCGTCCAGGCACTCCAGGGTGGAGCCGAGCAGCGCCGCCAGCTCCCCGCTGTCCTCCACCAGGTCTAACAGATCCTTGCTGTCCGCGTGGAAGCTCTCCAGCTCCTCTGGGCAGGAGAACAGCTGCGACAGCGAGGCCTGCCGGTAAAACTCCGCCTCTGCCACCGTCACCACCTCCATGTGTGGGAAAGCCTGTCGGAAACCGCGACCAGACATCCGCAGTCTGCGAAGCACGTCCGACAGAAGCAGCCAGTTTCTGGGCCTAAAAAGAGGGAATCAAACAATGTTTAGAAATCAAAGCCAACAGAGAGGTTTTTTTTCTTTTTAAAATGGGAGTCTGCTGTTGAGATCAAAGCTTACCCCTGAGAGAGGGACACCTGGATGTTGTAGCAAGGCAGCAGAGGGCGGTCAGAGAACTCAAACTCAAACACCTCCCTTCTATCATCCTCATCCTCGTCCTCTGGACCCGGAGGGTCAGCCAGGATGTCATAGACACCGCCCTCTTCGCTCAACTCTGAAACACACACAAGAACCCACATGAATAATGTTTACTTGGCATCTACATAATCATAAAAAAAACACTCAAAACTAGATGGCATTGAAGATGTTTAAAATGACTTGGTAAGCACTAAAACAAACAGAGTGCTGATCCGTACTCACCACACACAGCGCTGCCATAGAATTCCCAATAAAGCCCCGGGTCGTCATCTGAGCGGCCCTGAAGGTCAGCAAAATAATCTATGGAGAGAAGAAAGGAGCGGAGCCTGTTATTCAAGGGCTGGAGCCTCGGGGACTGGCGGAGAGGCAAATACAATTGCCCTTTAAGACTACAGCAGAAAAATGGATAAAGAGCACGGTAAAGACGAAGAGGAGGAGGGATGGTGTCAAGAGAGAAAAGAGAAATGAACAGAGCCCAATGTTCGCGGTGGGGAGGGGGGGGGGGTGCTGATGGTCAGGGGCCAGCGGCTGTAACACGGGGGAGGAGAGCGACTGTCTCCGCCGGGTTAGAGCTGGCTCAGCTCAGCGCAGGGCTGCCAGGAATCAAACAAGAACCACACAGTCGCTGAGTCCACACACACACACACACACACACACACACACACACACACACACACACACACACACACACACACACACACACACACACACACACACACACACACACACACACACACACACACACACACACACACACACACACACACACACACACACACACACACACACACACACACACACACACACACACACACACACACACACACACACGGAGCTGGATAAGCACACACGGCGAGAGCAAAGTGTGTATTCAGCACGTGCTTGCACACACACATTCACAGAGTGAGAGCTGGGCTTTGTGCCAGTGCTGAGGCGTCTGGCGTGTGTTTGGAGGGATTAACGGCCTCCAGATGAGTGGGACCAGGTTTGGGGGGGGGGGGGCAGCAATCGCTCGCTATCACTAATTTTCTCTGGTGCGGCTCGATCTCCCTCTCTCCCCGCTCCGTCAATCTCGCAGTCATCGATCCGTCCAGCCATGCTCTTTTCAAAATGCAACACCATCTTTCCAAGCATCTACATATAAATCTCCCTTTTGCACTAAACCTGAGCCGACCGTGAACCAACACCTGTTCATTTTCACCCTGATCTACCGTCTTTTCTCCCGCGGCTTGTCTCTTTTAGTAAATCCCCTGCTGAGTCGGAGTCAGATAATCGGTTTTAACTAGCTGCATGTTCATGTAATATTAAGCACCTGGCTGCAGGAGGAAGCGTGTGCCTGTGTATGCTCTCATTTCCTCCTTCTGTACACAAGCTCGCCGAGTCTCCACTTTCCTGCAAACATCCAGACGAGCCCTCTGACACTCACGCACCGAACACAGACCACGTCACACTCATGCGTGGCAGCCTTGTGAAAAGACTCTCACACACGCACACAAAGGCAGAGTCTCCAGCCAGAGCGAAGCCCATTTCCGCACGTACGCTGAGCAAACACAGTTGGCGTTGCTTAGTAACCAGATAGAGGAGCTCAGAGGCTGCAGCACGCACCCCGGCGGGTTGAGACTCCCTGTCTAACAGGTGGTCGAGGGAGGGGGGAGAGGGAGCCGGAGGGGAAATGGGATGACAGAGACAGACATGTATTGTAGCGACGGTTGGGAAGAGGGTTTACAGAAAGAGACTCAACAGGTTGCACAGAGGTCAGCGCTGTGAGAGAACAGCAAACAGTGGATGAGTCAAGATTGGGGCGTTGGGGAACTCTGTTGCAGACTGATCTTTTCCAAAATTAACCCTTCCACCACCTCCAATCTCCTTCTAACTGGAAACCCTCTTATACTCTTATTAATTCACTGCTTTTTTCCAGCATGAATGATTGACTTTGAACAACTGCACTCGTTGCAAAACAGTTAACTGCGCTGCCATTATTGGAATTCAGGTAATAAAACCAGTCAAATCCAATCCTATTACAAAAGTAAAAATGGGTCATGTCCTCCATTTGTAATTTACAGATTTTTAGATGGAACTTCCAGACCATTAAGTATTAAAACTGCAGGCCTGTTTGTAAGCCCTTTTTTTCGCAGGGCTATAAAGCGCACCTGCATATAAGCCGCAGCAGCTAAATTGTCCGTCTGTCTTGCTCTCGTTCTGTCTCTCGGTTCCACTATTACTTTGGCGCGCTACCTGTCTCACTCTTTTCTGGCCTCCAGCTTTTCCTGCTGGAGCCCGCCGCTTAAAGGTGGCGGGCGCGGACCGGTCATAGAGCCCATAGTGTTAAAGGTGGTTCATTTTACCTGTAAAATCCATAGATTTAGGAGGTTCCCTAGTGGCCGTTAGCTGTACAAAATGGAGAAAAAAGTCGCGGCTTATAGTCCGAAAAGTACGGTACTGGTTTATTAGCCTAGTTCATTCATGGATTAACATTATTCCTGATTTACAAAGACGTCAAATCTCTCTCAAAGTCTTTTTTTTTATAGCCAGGAAATTCCATGTCTACTAACTGATCAAACAAGTACAATCCAGGTTCAAACTTTGAATGAAAATGAATGAAGGGAAGAAAAATACTTTCCACAGTAGTTCATGTTGCTCTCATGATTCACAGAGTTTTACTTTGAAGCTTTCCACAGGAGGCAGGGGAGGATATGGATTACAGCTAGTAACATCAGTGTTTCTATATTCCTGACCAAACCCTGCCTATGAATATAACGTAGAGCCAGAAGGATCTTACCGCTGAGGAAGCGCTGCATGCCGTCACTGTGGGTCATCTTCAGCAGGCCGCGGCCGGAGTATGTGGCCAGGGTGGGGTCAGCGCCATAAGAAAGCAGGACTCGAACAACGTCCAGATGGTCATTCTCCACAGCGTCGTGAATCGGCCTGGACACACAAATGTACAGAGTTTAATATGGTGATGGAGTTTCGAAACAGCATTACAAATATAAACCCCTCCGAGTAATTTTGATACTGTGATAATTGATGGCTTTTTTGCAGCAATGTTTCTGGTAGAATTATTTACATGTACGTTTTCTTATTAACTATTTTGTCTGTTAAAATGTTGTTGGTCCTGCATGTCTCTAATATCGCTCAAAAGCAGCATTACCTTTTGAACTCCAGAACACTGCATGTTGCAAATCTTTTTTGCTGTTAGTCATTGCCTAAAATAAATTCAAATAATGCAAAGTTATTTTTTTTTTATACCCGTCTTATTCTATTCAAGCTTCACTTTCCATTTGCTTGGCTCTTTATTGACTGAAATTTGCTTTATTAATAAACGTATCTGCCACTTGCATGTACACAAAGTATATGCAATTTATATAAATAGGACACTTTTTTGATTTTAGAAATGGCAGCACCATTCTAACTCTAAAACCACTAACGTTGCAAATCTGGAAATGCTTTATTAAAAGCGGCTACACAATGCACCGTTGAGACTGTGCACAGTGTCCTAGAACAGACCCCCTACTGTACATTTTAATAACACAGCAACAGAATCACTATTCATTCCAATTTAAAACTGCAGCTAATCTCTCAAACCACTGCTCTTGCCAAACAATGTAAAATAAATCCAAGAATTGTTGCTATGAGCAAACTCAAGTACCGTACTTTTCGGACTATAAGCCGCGACTTTTTTCCCCATTTTTTTGTACAGCTAACGGCCACTAGGGACCCTCCTAAAATCTATGGATTTTACAGGTACAATTAACCACCTTTAACACTATGGGCTCTATGACCGGTCCACGCCCGCCACCTTTAAGCGGCGGGCTCCAGCAGGAAAAGCTGGAGGCCGGAAAAGAGTGAGACAGGTAGCGCGCCAAAGTAAAAGTGGAACCGAGAGACAGAACGAGAGCAAGACAGACGGACAATTTAGCTGCTGCGGCTTATATGCAGGTGCGCTTTATAGTCCGAAAAGTATGGTAACTTAATTGATGACTAAGTCCGACTCACCCTACAAGCAGAAAAAAACCGGAAAGAAAAGTTTGTTTGTTTATGCCAGTGTGATTTTGTGTGCATATGAATGATGTTTACCTAGTGCCATCCTGTGCGCTGCAGTTGATGTCCGCCCCGTAATCCAGCAGGTGTTGGACTATGCTGAGCCAGCCGCGGGCGCACGCCTCGTGCAGAGCGCAGTATCCGGCGTAGTCTCTGTGATTCACCTCACTTACTCGGTTTTCCAGGCAGTACAGCACCACCTCCTAAAGAGAGCCAGCACAGAGGGAGAGAAGGGTTTAATGCGTGAGATTGGGAGTGCTTGGATTTATATGTGGCGACAACCCAAGCAACACACGAGCAACACACGAGTCAGCCGGAGCAGACGCAGACGCAAACAGTCCTTCCCTTTACAGTTCCTGTGGGGGAGAAATGAAGGAAAGGAGGAACCGAGTGTGTTCCTGTGCTGGACACACACACACTCACAAATGCTCCGTATTACTAGAGCTGGCGCCAAAACACATTGAGGAGACTAAGTGTGACTCAACTGCATTTAGCCTGCCAGACTCTGCTTGTGCATGTGCAAGTGTGTGTGTGTGTATGTGCGTGCCATGGTTGGGACAGGACGCCGCTGTTGCAGCCAGTTAGGATGGCTGGGATGTGAACACAGCATAATGGAAGCGGAACAAAGAGATTTCATAGAGGCGCTCAAGAGCTGGAAGCGTTTCCTCTGGTCTCGGGCTGTGACAGTTGGGCATCCAGCACTAAGTAGTCAGACTGGTTTTTATTGGACGTGAGCGGTGTCTGCTGTTACCAAACAGAGACCAGACAGAGAGATATGCAGACGTCCAGCAGTGTGTGGAAATAGGGCCTGTCAAACAAGTGTGTGTTTCAACACTGTGGGAATGTGTTTTTATCTGTGTGGAAACGCAACTTAGTGTGGAACTGGCAGCAGTATTTGCAGACCTTTGGAAAAATAAACAGAAAATACCTAATTTGAATATTTGTAATAATGTAATGTGTGAATGCAAGACTCATACATCCTGACACACTCATACTCCGTCCTGCTAACAGTTCTGTGCCAAGGGGAGGAAAGCTGCTCATCTGAACCTGGGGAACGACTCCAAACTTCCATTTCTATGCTAATTCGAGCCTGCCTTCGAGTCCAAGTATTTATCTCTCTCTCTTTCTCCCGCTCTCTCTCTTTCAGCACAGGGCGGATGGAGGGAGGAAGAGGGATGGAAAGACAGTCGGCGAAGAGAAAACAGGCTGACAGAGGGATAAGACGAGGGCTGGAGAGAGGACAGAAGAACGGGAGAAAAAGAGAAGCAACACCCCAACAGATGACAGATTAATGAATCTGTGGATGAAATCTGCCGGGGCTGTCCTCTGGGCTGCAGCTGATAATAACAAGAGATGAAAGGGTGGTAGTGCGAAGTGGGCTGGGGGGGGTAGTGAGAGGAGCGAACGGAGGAGAGTCAATGAGAAGTGGGGCCGAGAGAAAAGAAGTGAGCAAGTGTGAGCAAGAAAAAGTGCGAGAGAAAAAGATAAATGGGGGGGGGGGGGGGGGGGGGGGAGTGGGACATCGCTCCAACTGGTTTTCACTCGCTGCCAACACTCTGTTTGCCTGCTGGAGAGAGATTCAGGAGCGCTGTGCTGAAGCTCCCCTCTGGGGGATTCCACTCGCTCTCAGTGTGTGTGTGTGTGTGTGTGTGTGTGTGTGTGTGTGTGTGTGTGTGTGTGTGTGTGTGTGTGGATCTGTATGAGAGAATGAGAGCAAGTGTTGGAGAGACTGACGGGTAGAGTGTCGATATGCAGCTTGCCTAAGTGTGTGTGTGTGTATGTGTGTCCGTACGTACGTGTATTTCTGTGCCGCTGACGAGTATGTGTGTGTGTGTGTGTGTGTGGCTGTGGAGGCGTAGCGCTAAACCTCCGAAGCCGTGTTTAATATCGCTGGGAGAGAGCGAGGAGCTTAACACGAGAGCCCCGGCTTCCCGCCACACACACACACAGAAACACACACTCCTCCGCAGTAAAATGAGACACCACTCCCCCCTCCTCTTTCCCTCCGTCCTCTAATCTCCCTCTCTAGAATGCTTCCCTGCGCTCGCCTGCAATCAATGCATCACTCAGACATTTAACCCCTTATAGCGCTGCCTTGTATGTGCCTATAATACAACAGATGTGTGTGTGTGCGTGTGAGAATTTAAATGCGCATGACATGTGCAGGTAATGCATGAATGGCTCTCCATGTGTGATAAAGAGCCAAACGTCTAAGCAGTGAGTTTTTGATGCCTGCCTTGACAAGTGCAGCGTGTTGATGTTCGTGTGTTTGTGAATGTGTTTGTGTAAGAGCCAGCCTGCTGTTGAATGACTGCTAGGGTGACAGTGGAAGCCACATAATTAGGGATGTCCCGATCACCTTTTTTTGTTCCCGATCCGATTCCGATCATTTGATTTTGACAATCTGCCGATACCGATTTTTCCCGATCCGATCTTTATGCAATGCATTAAGAGAAAAAAAAGGTAACAGATAACGGCTGGTCATCCAACGCGATGAATTCAGCTATCTTGGCTGTTATTGTGTTGGCCTTTTCACTGTTCTGGGGCAGTTTCTCTTTCCTTTTGAAAGTCTCTGAAAGTGTCGGTTGTTTCAGTGCCGTTCCCTGAGTGGCCGCTGTGTACTCGTCGTGTTGTTGTTGGTGTTTGTTTCTCAGGTGGCGTATTAGATTGGTCGTGTTGAACGTAGCTCTGTTCTTTCCACCACGCGGAACCTCCTTCTTGCAAACATTGCATCTGGCTGTTACACTGCCTTCGCTTTCAATTTTATAATACTTCCAAACTCCTGACATTTTCTCTGTCCCGACTCCCGAGTCACCAGCTGAACGTAGCCTCTCGTTAGCTTACTGCTACTATTAGACACTGCGCCCACTCTGTTGCCAGCTTTAAGAGGAATAAGCAACCAGGTCTGAAAACAAGCCCAAAGAAAGCAACACATACATGATGTTGTGTAATTTTAAACCAAAACTAAGGCCTCAGGATGACTTTAAGACGTGAACATGGTCATTTTTGTTTTGTAACATTAAATAAAATAATAAAAATATTTTATAAAAGAAAAAAATTCCCGATCCCTGATTTTTTTCTCCCGATTCCGATCTTTTGAAAATCACGTGATCTGGGATCGGAGCCGATCACGTGATTTTCAAAAGATCGGAATCAATTTTAAACCAAAACTAAGGCCTCAGGATGACTTTAAGACGTGAACATGGTCATTTTTGTTTTGTAACATTAAATAAAATAAAAATATTTTATAGAAGAAAAAAATTCCCGATCCCTGATTTTTTTCTCCCGATTCCGATCTTTTGAAAATCACGTGATCGGCTCCGATCCCCGTTCACGTGATCGGATTATCTCTACCCATAATGTAACTGCTAGTGGAAGCCCCATAATGTAACCATCACATATACGGTTAATTCATCTCACACTGACAAAAGAAAAAGAGACCGGTTTTCACTTGTAATATTCAGTCAAAATAAATTAATCCAGTCACAAACTAAAACTAGCTATATTTAACTGTTCTGGTTATACCATAAAGCGTTGCTACATTAATTGTAAATATCCTTGCCTATGAGTGTTTGAAAGCTTGGTGATGTAGACTTAGGGCTAATTGCCAAACTACTGTTGATAGCGAAACAACTGCTAACATGCTATACACTACTGCAGCTAGCACAATGTTACATTTTTTAATAATACCAGTCAGCAAAATAGCTAGCTGGCTAATCGCTTTCTAAAAAACAAGCTAATTGTTAGCTAAAAACAGTTAAAAGCTAAAAATGGGGAATTGAAGATGATGTATTTGCCCACTGTGTCTCCGGATTAAAATTGTAGAGTTACATGTATGATATTCGATGGGTTGACACAGCGAAGGATAGTTTTCTGTTTCATGAAAGGTCAATATTCTCAAGACTGTTGTCGCAAATGTGCGAGTCAAAGTTCACTACAGTTACATTTGAAAAGTCAGTGTGGATTTATTTCAGAAGCAAATCCACTAAGTGCAATGAGTCTGGTCCTAGGGGTTGCCATCATAGATGTTGGTCTGACTAAGGCTCTGAACATGCAATCTAATCTTCCTCTTTGCCGGGATCATACATGGATTTAAGAGGGAAAATCAGAAGTGATTCATGTGAGGAGAATAAATGACAGATTGCACCTTTATCTGAGCTTTCAATTGGCAGAGCTGAGGGGCCCCGGCACGAGGGGGAGAGGGATGAAGACATCCGCAGAATCTCTCCTCATTACCATTTCAAATGCTCAGAGAGCGAGGCAGACGAGGGAGAGAGAGAATAAAAGGGGAGTGAGCGAGGGGAGGAAGAAAGAGAGAGTGGGCTTTCATGTGCAGAGGCACGGATCACAAAACTAAACGAACATGAAATATGCACGTGTCGGCCGGGCATCGAGAACAGCACAGAGTAGTGCGTGTGTGTGTTTAATGACATGCATGTGTGCATGAGGTGATTCCGCATGTGCAGGTCTGTACAAGAAAAAGGACGCCTGTTCATTTGCTTACAACCGCTGTTTCTCTGTATGAGTGTGTTTGAGTGTGTGTGTAGTGAGCATGTAGGCTATGTGTGTGCGCAATTCTGAATTTGCATGTGCAGGTCTGTGTGTGTGGGCGTCAGCAGCGAGTGTGGAGAGTCGTCGCTGTGTGCAGCATATGGAGAGGAACACGTCAGGATGCCTGTGCATGTGCTTATTGGGACATAACGCATTTCTCGGTGTGTATTTGTGTGTGTGTGCGCTCGTAATCAGCATGAGAGCTGTGGGTGTGTGTGTGTGCCTCTGTCTCTCAGGCCCTCATATCTCTCTGCCTGTGTGTGATAAGCCCAGAGCTTGCGGCGCTAAAACACCAGCGCGAGACAAGCGCTCTGTGCGTCTACAGGCTTGTATGCAAGTGTGTGTGTCGGGCGGTATGCATAAATTGGTGTGTCTCTGCGCACGTCTGAGTGTGCGAGTGTGTATGTGTGTGTGTGTGTGTGTGTGTGTGTGTGTGAGTGAGCCCCAGGGGTCTGCCCCAGGCTTATCACACACAGGCAGTGAGAGACGAGCTTCCTGAGAGAGAGAGAGAGAGAGAGAGAGAGAGAGAGGGGGGGAAAGAAAGGAAGGGAGGGAGGGAGCGAGGAGGCGGGGGTGTTGTTTGCGCAGCGGTCAGCGCCTTGTTTGTGTAGTCTCAGGTTTTCTCCTCCCTCCTCCCTCCTCCCTCCTCCCTCTCTCCCTCTCCACACGCGGAGCGCAGGAAGGGAAAAATGCGAAGGGGTTCGGAAATAAAAGAGGAGAGGGAGGGAAAAAAAACGTTCGAGAGACGCATAAATCAGAGAGACGAGCCAGCTTCTCTCCAGCACGGCTGACTGAACCCTGCTGCTGCGCTGCACCCTGTGCATGTGTGTGCGCGCACGTGTGTGTGCGCGTGTGTGTGTGTAAGCAATGGAGAAAAACAGCCGCCGCCACTGCTAACCACAGTCACCACGGCACATTAGAGGGCCATTAGAACGCGATTATACTCCCAGTGCTTACCTCTCATTCACACTCTTGCTCTCACACTCTGACTCACACATAATCACAGACACACACACACACACCTCATCATCATAAATGTGTACAACAAACACACAAAACCATAAAGCAACCGGTTAATGAGCAACAAAAGATACACACACCTATTTACAGTTCTGTGAAGATACCTCTGCTGGTGATAAAACTGATCACGTACACACCCACACACCCACACACACGCACACGCACACCCACACCCACACACCATCAGAGGTGAGTGACTGTCGGGTGGACACATCACAATCTGCAGCTCAAGTGGCATAAAAACCATTTGGATCAATAAATCAATTTGTCAAATCTGTCAACAACGAGGGAGACACGCTCAGGCTCATAAACAGGAACACAAGGGACGATGCGAGCGAGACAGCGGGACATCCAACTTTAATTAAAAGCTTTCCGGGCAATTGGAGTTGTGAGATTCAGGAGAATATACACCGGTCTCATTCATTCTTGCATGTGTGGAGAACGAGCGGATCTGGTTTCGGAGCGAACGATCGGAAGCTACACAAAGAAAGAAAAAAAACTCCCGATGCTGGAGAGGCAGCGAGCATCAGTCTCCGTATAATGATCCCACCGATCCCTCATGCTGTCTGCGCACGCACATGCTTGTGTGTGCGTGCCTGCGTGTGTCACACTTCGCCTCACGGAAAATTAATGAGATGTGAGAGCGGAGCGAGGCAAGAGGAGGGGAGGGAGTGTGTGTGTGTGTGTGTGTGTGTGTGTGTGTGTGTGTGTGTGTGTGTGTGTGCTCGCAGGGAGGAGGAGGAAGAGGGGTGCCAACGACAATCTGAGTCACAAAGAGAGGAAGAGAAAGAGTGCCGAGAGGAAAAAGGGGGGGGGGGGGGGGAGAGAGCAGAAACCTGAGAGAGAAAGAGAGCGTAGCGGGCAAGAGGAGCAACACAAAAAAAAAGATGGAGTATGCAGAGAACAAAGCGTGAGTAAGGGTGACATAGAAGGAAATGATGCAAAAAGCAAGAGTTAGCTAGAGAGGAAGAATAGGACAGATGCAAGAGAAGAAAAAACTATTTTGAAAAGAAGAGCCGAGTTATGTCTGCCAGAGTCACAGACAGGAACAAAGTAGAGGGAGAAAATGAGCTCAATTTAAGAAGAGAGAGAGAGGGGGAAGATTTGCAAGTGACGATGAAGTGTAAGAGTGTAAAATGTGAAGAGCGAAAGAGATGAGGGAGGGCGACTACGAGGAAAGCCTATTACCTCGTAGCCGAGCCGCGCAGCTCTCTGGAGCAGAGTCTCTCCGGCGTTCTTGTTCACGATTAGCCGACGAGCCTCTGGCGGGATGGGGCGCACCGCGGGGGGCTCAGCAGGGGGGGTCCGGTGTACTCCCACCAGCTCGGTGGCGGCGCCACACGCTCTGCTGTTCACCTGGGGCTGCAGGCAGGGCGGACAGAGCATGGCGGGGGAGCAGGGCTTGACTGGAGAGCAGGGATAATGATTAGGAGAGGCAGCTCCCTTCCTCGGAGCGCCGCGCTGATCACTCAGCTGGGGAGAGAGAGAGAGGGGCAGAGCGAGTTAGAGCCACATCGCAGACTGGACACACATGGACGCTCAAGAGCACATGTTTGAAATTATTCACACGGTCGAGATGCGTGTATATTAATTTAAACTCACTCAAGTGTGTTGATTTTTATAATGAAGCAAATAAAACGTTTTTTATTAAAGTATGACTTGTCAATATTAGGCCAAAAATACATCCAGAAATAATTGTTAAATTAAGCTCAATTTATATTCTCAGCAAAAAAACAATTCCTCTAGTCTTAACATGCTTTCTGAATTATAAATACTACTAACATATAACTTAAAATAAAGATCCATTTGTCTATTTGGATGAGTACTGTATTGAAGACAGGACGCATCATTGAATAACCCACACGCACACTGCTTTCACACCAACTGTTCACACCCCAAACGCAGCACTTTTCTTTAACCGCTAAACCAACAGAGCCCTCGCAGCGCAACACAGGAGAGAAGGAGCTGCCTGCCTGCCTGCCTGCCTGTGTGTGTGTGTGTGTGTGTGTGTGTGTGTGTGTGTGTGTGTGTGTGTGTGTGTGTGTGTGTGTGTGTGTGTGTGTGTGTGTGTGTGTGTGTGTGTGTGTGTGTGTGTGTGTGTGTGTGTGTGTGTGTGTGTGTGTGTGTGTGTGTGTGTGTGTGTGTGTGTGTGTGTGGTGTGTGTGTGTGTGTGTGTGTGTGTGAGTGAAGTGCGTGCCCTCTCAGTGGAATTCCATGTCGAAGCAGCTGTCAGGCTGAGGAGGAGCAGGGGCGGAGAGCAGCGCGGGCGGAAAACAACTAGCCTTCTTTTTTTTCCCCCTCTTCTGAACTCCGGCACTTCATACGCCCGACCATGGCTGCCACATTCCTCAGTGTGTGTGTGTGTGTGTGTGTATGAGGGAGTGTGTGTGTGTATAGGCAGCCTTGTGCTCGCCGCTGAGTGCGATGTCTAATTGCTCAGGGGTTTTGTTGTTATGTCAGGAATGCTCTCCAACACACAGACACTCACAGCACTGGCACGCACTCGCACACAGAACAGCGTCGATGACACACGTTCCACAATTAAGGCCAGAGACAAACATGCATTCATGCAGGCGCTCCGCAGGGAGTCGATAAGGGCACAAGGAGGTCAAAGCTCCAGCAGCCCTCTAAACATTGTAAACATACTTCCTTCCTCTCTCCCTCCCTGCCTCTCTCCCAGCTGCATAATCAGAGGCGCCGACAGGCATACTGAAACAGACTCCGCTGCTGCTAACATCCAGACACCCTATCAGCGCTCACCTTGTCATCCTCAGCTGCTCCCAGATCAGCCGCGCAGCGCTGGCCTGGGCTGTTAGGTGTGGCCTCTTTCCGTTTCTCCCGCTCCCGCTGACTGGTGTGTTTGGTTTTGCACGGCCGCTTGCCCTTGGGCTTGTCCGTGTCACTATGGCGACGGGGCTTGATGGGAGGGGGGCCTCCCACGGACGGATCTGGGGCCGGAGAGGGGGGGCCCCTCCTCGGCTCCTTGAGGCCACGGTCACCTGAGAAGGGGCCCTGCGGGTGAGCTCTGTCCTTCAGTTGGCCGGGGGGAAAGGGAGAAGCAGCTACTCCTGGAGGAGAGGGGGGAGAGAGAGAGAGAGGGAGAGTGAGCGGCTGATAGTGCGAGATCTCAGTGAAAGGGGGAGGATGGGAAGGTATTGCAAGGCCATCTCTCACCCTCTGTTGGTTTATTAATGAGCGCACAGAGCTGTCTGGGAGCGCAGCATGCCTGCTCGCTCAGGAAGGAAAATAATTTAAAAAATAACACACACTCAAACACCCTCATAGTAACTTGCGCACACTCATTCACTGCAGCAAGGACACTGCTATGAGTAATCTCCTTAAACAAATGTGGCACTGTCTGGTTTCAGCCTCTTATGTTACATGTTTACACGGGGAGAAAAACCTGCCCTTGAAACCACAATGTCAAAATGCTGCTAAATAGCCAAATGGAAATACATTTCCTCCTAACGATTATTCAAAAGCATTTCAAACTACTCAGGAATGTGGGCTATGAGATTAAACAGTCCATTATATCAGCCCTAGTTTGAGAAACAATTCAGTTCAATTATATATTTGGCTATTGCCTAAATACACAGCCACTGTCGATGTAACCACTGTTGCAAAAGTGGCCATATATTTCAAATACGAGATCCGATTCGATTAGTGAGTTCCTGAAAAAAATAAATGTAAGAAAAGACAGACCACAGCCCTGACGGACACAAAGTCGACTAACCGCATTCATTGTAAAACATGGCTGTTGCCAGGGTGATATTATCTAGAAAAAGGTGAAAGCTAATTTCACTGTGTGGTTCTGGCAGGAAACATAAAACCAAAATATCCCCTGCTTTATTCACTTCCTTTAATCTCTCTCCTGCTCTTTTATTCTCTCTTCGTCTGTGCCTCCCTGTCAGTTTGGGCGCTCGAAAAAGGGAAAGCCCTGGTTTTAATAAGTTATCGCCCCTCCCCCCCACACCCACACACACACCCTCCCTTTCCCTGTGACTTGTCATGAGGGGGGAAAAGAAAGAGAAAAAGCATTGATCACACATTAGTCACACTACACCTGCCCACGCATATCTCCACCAGCCACTTCCCTCATTCTCACTTTCATGGTTCTCTCAGAGCCTGCCGACGACCAGCTGAATAAAAAGCCCCAAACCGCAGGGGGTTGGGTATTTTCGCTATTTTAGTCCCCAGGACCCGTTTCTGATTCCTCAGCTTTTTTTTTCTGGCAGGAGGAAGTATTCTCCACCTCATTTCCTTTTCCCCCTCCCAGAAGGCTCACGGGAAATCCCCCCCAAAGTCAGCCCGCTCAACAAGAAAGTGAAACGTGAGCCAAAGATAGATTTCCGTTACCCTAGCTGAACTCGGAGATACAGCAGCGGTTTGCACGGCTGGCGGTTCATTCTTACCATTAAGTAGCTTCTCGCAGCCCCACTTCCTGTTGATCTCGGCTCTGTGCGCTGCGGCTCGGTCCTCCGGCTCCCCAGGCCTAGCTTTGCGTTCCCGTATGCTCTGGACCGGGGTGATCAATCGTTGCTGGGGCCACAGCCGCTCCTGTTTGATCAGGCAGCTGTCGGGGGAAGCTGCGCCGGCGGTGGGCTTGCTGAGTCGCAGCCCCTTCAGCTCGATGCAGACCTTGAGCTTCCGGACCTCGTCGTCATCATCTTCATCAGGACTGGCCTGCTCACGCTCATCTGAAGATAAACAAAACACAGAATTAGCTTTTTTCTCTCATATCAAAAGTGTTGTTTATGTTGTTATGTCTTCTTGTGGAACCTACTGCTGCAGGTCTCCCTTGAAAAAGAGACCATTGATCTCAATGGGATTTTACCTGGATAATTAAAGGTTTTGAATTGAATTGAATATGGAACTATATTGCCTAAAGGTGTAAAAACCTTGCAATGTTGGTATTTTTCAAGTCTTTTTATCTAGTTAAAGATTAGATAGAAGACAATTCTCATCCCTCACAAAGGTTTTCACTCTTTCGGAAGACGCTACTCTCACCTTGTGCACACAACACTATTCAATGTACACACCTACTGACCTGCAGACAACCGTGCACACAGACCATTAATCACTAGTTTCTTATGGCTTGTAAAAACCCACATTAGCCTTACATTAAACACAAATGCAGGAAGCTGGAGAACAGACAGATTGCGGAGAAAAATGGAGGAAGACAAGGCAAGAATCGGGCGGAGAAACAAAGCAATAACGACTGAAGAAGCAGAGGGAGGGCTCTCCCCCTTGAAATTCACAGGGGAAGGGTATTTGACTTGTCTGCCAGTGCCGGGGAGAGCAAGCGCAATACGGCATGCCAGAAAGAAAAAAAAAAAGGGAAAAGGAAACCCAAACAGATGAGGAGAAAAAAGAAAAGGAGATGAGAAGAAAAGAGCAGCTTTGAAGAGAGTGGGTAAGCGCAGCGGAGGAACGGGAGAGCTGAGAGAAGAGAGAGAGAATGGCTGTCCCTCTTCCTCGCTTCTCCCTCGCACTCCGCTCAAAGGCAGGATTAAACACTTTTCCGAGCTGGCTGCCACACAGAGCGAAAGATGGGACAGAGAGTGGTAAGGGGGAAGAGAGCGGGGGTTGTGAGGGAGCGGGTTTAAGGTGGAATTGATTGGGAAGAAGCAAAAGAAAGAAATATGTCCTTAAAAAGAACAAGGGATGAGACCCGGCTCAGCAGAACACGGGATGAAGGGGAAAGAACGAGCGGAATTAGAAAGACGCCCGGAAAGCAGATGAAAAGAAAGAAGGGAGATGAAAGTGTGTTTGACGTTGCATGTTGAAGAAAGTCTCACCTGTAGAAATCCTGGCTCTTTTCTCGGGGTGGAAGACCCTTTCTGCTTCCTCCCACTCGGAGTCCTCCCGTTCGGCCTTGAGGCAGAGCTGGCGTTTCCTGCTGGCTCCGAAGCCGGGGCTATGCTTCTCCTCGGGGAACCCTTTTGCTGGTGTCAGAATGGGGGGCAAACAGTGACCTCCTTCTAGCTCCCTCTTCACCTTCCTGACTCCATCGTTTAGCCCTTCTTGCCCGGCACCTCTGGCCCCCTCTCGGGCCCTATGCCCTGGGGACAAAGGCTCGATCTGGCCCCCACACCTCTGGAGGACTGGAACTCTGTTGTTTGCGTACGCCGGCGACAGGACACCTGAGCAGAGCGAAAGGGACAGACGGATGGAAATATGGGCAGGGAGGAAGAAGGGGGAGGGGGTGTGGGCAGGGGCAGAAATAAGCAAGAGAAGATGAAAGGGAAGGGAATGCAGACAGACAGACCACAAAGCAGACAGACAGAAAGAGAGCAGGGGGGAGACAGGGTGGGGGGGGGTTGACAGAGGGAGAGTGCCAGTTAAACACTATCCAGCTTTTATTCCACTTTAAAGACAGGCAGTAAAACTTTGATGGGGTAAAGACTTTTTAATCTGATGTGAGCCGAGCCAATGGGCTGACTGGAGCGGCAGGAAAACATCCTGTGCACCCGCTGCACACGACGACTCCTATCCCCCCCCCTCTTTCCTCCCCCACGGCATGACCGCACCACACCCTTCTCACACTGAGCGTGACTCTTTCTCCCCCCCCCCCCCCCCCGTCTCCTCGACTCCCTCTCTGTCTCTCTCCATGCCATAATTAGGCTCGCACGTCAGCCGCGGCCTCGCTCCAACACACAGCTGGGCTCCCGGCCAACCTAACTAACCCCCCCACCCTCCTCCCCTTCCTCCCTCCCTCTCTTTCCGTTGCGCTCTCCCTTCCGCTTTCACCCGCTAGCTCTCCCCCCCCCCCTGCTTTCACTCTCTCTCTCACACTCACGCAATCTCTGCCCCTCCTTCTCCCCTTACCCTCCCTCTCGATCGTCTCTCCGCGCAGATAAGCACAAAAGACTTCTTGAAAATAAAACTCCCCCCCTCAGTGTCTCTCTCGCTGGCTCCTTCGCTTGCACTGCTGCTAGCTTGAGTGCACGAATGTGTGTGTGTGTGTGTGTGTGTGTGTGTGTGTGTGTGTGTGTGTGAACGATTCGAGTCTGTGTGTGTGGAAGAGCGTGTCTTTTTTTAGAGTGACCCGGTCTTGCCTCAGCATTTGCTGCAAGTGCACGCGAGTGTGTACGCGCACCTATTGTTTGTGTGTTCCTCTCCAAGTGTTCATTTGCAGAGTGGATGCGTGTGTGTGTGTGTGCGTGCATTACGAGTGTGTTTGTGTGTGGTGCTGGGTTACTCACCCTCCCTCTCTTCCCTCCTGGTGGTGTGTTGGCAGTGTTCCAGCACTCGCTCTCTGCGCTGGCCGTCTGCCAGCTCCCGTCCTGCTGCCGAGGCAGACACACACACACCGCCGCCCTCCTTCTCCTTCAGCTCCAGCTCCGAGAACCGCATCATTGCCCGCTGTGCGCACACACACACACACACACACAAATGCAGAGAAAACCCATGAAAACCACTCATCTTCTGCCCACGCCGCACACAGACCTCTCTAAGCCTCAATCTGGCCTCAACAGCTACAGAAGCAAATATTGCGTCATAAATCACATTGTCTTAAATTCAAAGAAAATGCCAAAGAAATTAAACCCACACACACACACACACACACACATATACACGAACGCACACAGGACACAAAAAAAAAAAGGTAGACAGATAAATCACAAGCATGGCATCAAGACACAGATTAGACTACTGCAGCCACTGTGAGTCCATGCACTCTGGGCATTAAATCCTGGCATCTCCCTTCCTGAAACATAAACATGGCTAGGAAACATATACATCTAAGCCTTGAGGCAGAGAGAGGAGATGAAAAAGAGGAAAGAAGAGAGTGGGGAAAAAAGAGGTGTGCAGCGATACAGAGTACAAAAGGAGACAGAGCCCATCAGAGGCAGATGTGATAAGAAATGTAAAGAACTGACCTCCCAGTTAGCTGCAGGTTGACTTATATTACTCCCCTCTCGTGATAAGACTTCCATCTAAGCAATTAGAATGGGGGGGCTCAATATATCTGTCCATCATTTCATCTTGTTTTATGAATTTATGTCATGTTTCTCCACAAGTTTCTTTACACACAATAGGCAGCCACAATCCCACAAAATAACACAATCAAATCAAAGTGACTCAACAGGTCAATTAACACTGCATCAAAAGTATCAAATCATTTCTGAACGGCATGAATGACACATTTGCAAAAAGAGAATCAAAACAATATGATCATTTGTTTAAGCATGATTGATACTGGTAATTCAGTTTTAGCTGTCTCAGTGAATTTTCTTTCAAACAAGACTCCCACATCTCATTTCTTTTTTTTTACATGTCCAGAAATAGAGCGTTTGATATTTTTGTGTTGCAGCTGTGCATTGACAAGCATGACACAGACAAAACCACAGTTTTCTAGGGCACATTCACAACATAGACAGACATGTGCAACCTATTAAGATATCTGCCTCTGAGGCCAGTGGATAATATAGCATAGGGTTTGTTTGTGTTTCTATGCTGAACATTGAGCACATAAGAAACCAGAGATAACCGTCTACAATAAATAGTGTGGGTCTGTAGAGCAGGGGATGAAGGCGTGGGACTTTGCTGTAATTGTGCGTTTATAAATGTAATTTGATGCGTGTTAGGAGAGGGGGTCTTTTAGCCAATCGGGTGAGGAGAATTATGACCTTGGACAGCAACCAGGCAGGGCAACATGGGCCATCAGGGGAAGGGTTAAGGGGGAGATCGACTAGCGGGTGGGGGCATGCAGGAAGCCTAAGAGGAACCCCAGACAGGGCAGCTGCTGGATTTGAAGCCTACTGCAAGCCCTCCACTGCCCCTAACCTAAGGGTTAAGCATAGCCAAAGGCGGTGTGAACTGTGAGGCTGCCACAGTCATGCTCTGAAACTACAGTATATAGCTCTATAGCACAGTCAGCACTAACACATGCTTTAGCCCCAAGGCAGTCACACAAGGACAAGCACGTATACGGACACACAAAACACGCACGCACAGAAATAACCTTTACAATGAATGCTCGCTAATCAACATACAGAGAAGGCAGCCCTGGTTAACCTTTGAACTGCCCTCCTTGATAGAGGACCTCCGCTGGCCTTGCACCAGCTCACTAAGACAATGATAAACTATAAGGGGAAAGTCCAGCCTATGGCCAGGACAGTAGCATGACAGCGTTTATAGTATTCTGTGCTGTGTTGAAAATGCAGAGTATGCCAATTGCATGCAGGGGTTGTTCTACAGGCAGTTCTAAATATTGCAGCAAGGGAATTCAAAATGGCCCTTTTGGGTTTATTCCTTGGTGGGTGTCAGAATTAAAAGTATGTTTGAATGTCTGCATATAAGAAACAATTGGTCATAACGACCTCTTTTCAGCCCACCAACAACTTGAGCCAAATATATCCTGTACTTTATATACGACACACACATACACACACAGAAGAGTTAACGGCCTTACCTGCAGGGCTCTCTGTTCACGGCTCAGCTTGCTGGAGTCAGCATACAGCTCAGTGGTGACACATTTAATGCGGTCGCCAACGAAGCCTGTGGAGTTAGCGATCCTCTTGGCCAGACTTGATCTACGAGAGCCTCTAGGTGAAGACAGACCATCCTCTTCATCGTCCTCATCCCCTTCTCCATGAGACTCCCCTAGGTCGACAATACTGTCTTCCTTTTCAGTCTCCCCTTCATACACTCTCTCTTCCTTCACCACATCTATGAAGTGTTGAGAAGAGTGAAGAGCCCGGATGTCTCTGTCCCCTTTGTGTTTACCAGAGCTGCGCTCCCCAGATGTGCGGGCACAGCGCAAGGTGCTCTGGTCTTGGTCTTCAACTTCAGGGCTTGGGCTCCGCTCCTCTGAGCTCTCCTCTCCTCGGGTGAACGGCCCTGGAGAATTTGGCAACATGCTAGATATTCCCCCAGGACAGCCCGTCTCCTGGAAAACGTTTGGTTTCCCAAAGGGCGTTTCTGGGTGTCTATCAGAGTGATTGGGCTTCAGGATTGGGCTTCGTCCCGAGTGGATTGGATAAGGATGGGAAAGGTGGGGTTGGTGTTTTAGCTCATAGTCAGTCTTTGTCAGATGTTGGTTACTATGACAACATTCATTTTGGTTAACCTTGCTGCTGGTCTCAGCGGAGGGCTGTTTGTGGACTGTTGGGGTAGACTCAATATCTGTGTCTGAATGTACAAGGTCGATGCAGACAATCTTTTCTCTGAATGTTGAAGAGGATGTTTTGCTATGATTGCGACTCTGTCCTTCCTTATCAGACTTTATTTGGCTTCCTTCACTCATCTCTTTCCCAATGTTGTGATCTCTGTGGACTCTGCCTTCTTCGACAGCTCCCCGGGATTTCTCCTGTCCCCGGTGCTTCAAAGTGGCCTCTCCTCTTTCTGCCAGCTTTTCGGAGGGAGTGTGCATCAGGGGATGGGCCATCTCCTGTGTGTTATACGTGAGGTATTCCCCTCCTGGACCAGCTGGGAGGTTGTGGTAGGGTAAAGGGTGTTTTGCCAAGTGGGTTGGGTAAAGGCTGTTGCTGCCCAGCAATACTGGGTGAGGGTAGACTGGTCCTTTCCCTGCAATCGGCAGGGAGTGTAGTGCCATGCCATCAGGGATGGGGTAGTGCAGGTATCGGTTGGCATAAGCCAAACTGTGGTTCAGGTAAGCGTCACTTTGAGGAAGGTAAAGGTGGCCAGGAGGGTGACCATTCTCTAAACAGGGCCTCTTGTAGGAAGACAGCTCTGGAGTCGTTCCTTCTCTCTTCTGTGAGGGCTTTTCAATCCCCTCTCTGTGGAGGCCCGGATGTTCTGAATGGCTAGGGCTGTGATTGACCCACTCACCATTGGGTTTGGGAGATGGAGCCTTGGAGCTGACATGAGAGGAGTGTTGAGTGGAGGGAACATTATGGTGTGGCTCTCCTATCCTTGGACAGGATGAGCTACGTTGCTGAGGGAGTACCCTCTCCAGACCCTTTTGTTTGATGACAGAGGGTGAGGAGCCTTTGGCCTGTGAAAGGCCCAGGTCTCCGTTAGGCCTTGGAGAGGGGGGCTGGCCGGGTGTGTGCTGCGTACGGGAAGGGGAAGGGCTAGGTACAACCCAGGAGGAGTGTAAAGTGCTGATCATTTCTGGCCTCTCAGGGACCTTTGAAGAAGTGCTGCTGACCACAGAGTGGGGGTGGGAGGAAGGAGAGAGAGACAGGTTTTCTTTTAGAAGCTCCCGATTAGGAGGCAGTCCATATCGTGCGCTTGATGGTATAGCGTCCATTTTAACTGGGAAACCATTGGGAGCCAACCCAAACTCAAGCATTCTTCCAGACAAATCCAAGGGCTTCTCTGGCAAGTCTTTGGTTGCTTTGTGTTGGTGAGCTGGCTTCTCACAATTGGCTTTTGAAGGGGACCTGCTATGTCTCCTCTCAACCCCTGCACTTCTTTGTTCCCCGTCTCTTGGCCTAGATTTGTGGGGGCTAGGTCGGGCAGGAGAAGGCTGCTCTGCTGCCATGCTGCTTACAGAGAATGGGTGAGGAATGGACTGTGTGGATGAGGATGATACTGATGCAGCTGATGAGGTGGCTGGGTGTCCTATCCTAGCGACTGCTCTTTGTAAATCCAGTGAATTGTCAATGAGTGTGGGAGGAGGGGGGGGCTGGGGTTGGCGGGAAGACGCATGAGGAGAAGAATCAGTAGGCAGACTATTATTATTCCCACCATTGGTGCCACTAGTGCTACTGGTATTATTGTTGTTGCTAGTAGTCTTCCTAGAGGGAGGTCTACTTGGTCTGCTGCTCCTGCTTGGGGAGCGGTCTCTGTCCATAGCAGCCTGGTGGTGCTGAGAATGAGGGGAAGGTTGGTGAAGCTGCTGTGCAAACTGAGGCGTAACACCGAGCCCCTTGTCCTGGCAGTGTACCAGTGAAGTGGGGGCCACTGTGACTGTAGGAATCCTCATAGGAGGTGCCACCATGGGAGAAGAGATGGGGGACTGAGGATAGTGAGGCATATAGTAGAGCCTCTCAGCGGCAGAGGGGTTTACATTACCAGACGCGTAGGCCAGGTGCTGGGGAAGATAGGGGTTGGGTTGGCTCATCAAGGAGGCTTTGTACATATTTAGAGCCGCGTACTTGGATGTGTCCATGAATGGATACATGCTCGCTTCAGGGTAGGGGCTGAGCCACGGCAGGCGGAGGTAGCCACCACCAGCACCTGCCAAGCCCAGCTCAGAGACCTTTTCTCCATGGCCTAATCTGCGGTCCAAGCCTAAACCTTCAGTTCCGGGAATCATCATAGGCTTGTGGAGTCCTGGAGGAGTGCCTTTGTAAAGACCCAGGTATCCATTACTGGGCTTACGACTGTCCAGAGGGCCATCAGAATTGTAGATGAGCTCTTGGAGACCATCTCTGTTATAAGTGAGGGGGTGTGAGGGCCCCTCTCGGCTCTTCTCCGCCGGTAGTGCTCTGATGCCTGGGTACACAACCCCTCCATGGAGACGAAGACCATCGTGCATCAGAGTGCCTCGGTCCAGCCCCATTGCTGCCAGGGGCGTTAACCTTGCATCCACCTGCAGCAAAAAGGGACGCCAGAGAAATTAATTTAACCATCATCAGATCAGTTGTGTGCGTGCACATCGTGAAACACACAACATTTCCAGGTAATGGTGACTAATGTGACAAATGAGTGTAAACGGTACTAAGACGAGCACGGGGACTTGCCATGTTTTGAGTGATGTGGTTCTCTTGTCTTAGTTCCAGGTTGGTCTGTGTCTCAGCAATGACATCACGGACAGATGTTGCCCTGTGGAGATGAACAAACGGTAAGCAGTCAGTGTCTTGGCTCGGCCACACAAACATAGATACAGACAGGCTCCGTTGTAACCCCGCTACATAAAAAAAATATCATAAGAAAAGTTATTAGGAAATCGAGCTTTGGACACTTCTGGGTCAACAAAGGCAATGTATAAAGGCAGGAAAGATAGCAGCATTGGAAGCTATTGTCAGCCTGCCTTTCACTCTCAGGCACGCAACTACACTAAGGTAGTCAGTAGAGATGAAAGCACTGTGTGGGCTCGCCTCCCCTCCCATCCGTCAACACCCCTCAGCCACCCCCCACCTTCCTCTCCCCCTCCCGTGACCCCCATCCTGCCCACCCTGTAGGCTAGACGAGCATTGTGGGGCTGCATCTATTCAGTCACGTTCCCCGCACACTGGTTTTTCTGTGCCCTCTTTGACCTGCTCTCTCGGCTGCCTTAGCCAGCGGAGCGAGGGAAGATTATACATCAGAGACCACTTCGGTGGGAGACCATTTACCGCCCGCCAACACAGAGCCACAGATCAACAAACACTCGCACCAACCAAATTCAGGCAAAAGTATAATATGCAGGAGAGAAATAGGCGATCATGTAAATTATACAACAAACCATATATTTGATGTGAGAGTGAATAAAATAAAACATGTACAAAGAAAAAGAGCATACCGACAACTGAAGTGAAAATGGTGTTTCTTTTTCTCCCTTTTTATAGACACGAGAGAAATGACTAAGCAAAAATATTAAGATCCTTTTTGTGTGAAATGTCCTTTAATGTAAATCCCGTGGAAAGCACTGGAGCATAACTGAGATGTTATTTTATGTTAAGGAGATATTGAATAACTCGCAAAACAATTGTAATCATTTAAAAGTGTTAAGAGATGGCAAATGTAATAATTGGTCTTTAAGATTAGATGTGTTTTATCTGCTGATTGGGAATGAATTTTAAAAATGTATTAAAGATATGCCAACTAAAGTAAATAATAAAGTCAACTCAGAATGTTGGCCCCTCAAAGTACAAAAAACTTCACACATTTGATATTTTTTAAACATTGCTGTACAATTAACAAACGAGCGATAAAACCAAACCATTATGAGTCATCCGACATTTCATATCTAACCTGGTCTGCCAATCTTCAAACAAGTCAAAAATACAACAAGGTAGAAAGATTATTCCAACTTGGCAGTTTTATATATAAAGGAAATATTTAAGTTTGAATATTAGAGTTGACTAGTTAGGTTAGATATTTTTGCAAGGCAGTGAGGTAATGAGGTGGGAGAGAAGCGCCTTAAATAGTCAAAGTAAAGCCTCGCCGTGTTCGGCAGAGCAGAGAGCAGCAGAGAAACTCGGCTGCTCGATCACACAGAAACGCCTCCGAGCCTGGCTGCCGCGCCGCTGGCACGCCACTTTTATTGCCATGACCTGGGGCCCATTAATCAGCCTGTTGCGGGCCCCTCGGCACGGCTCCTCCCTGCCTCAGCGCTACCATCCCCCAACAGCTCCCCTTACCCCGACTCCCCGAGGCCAGTCCTGCTTCAACAACATCCGCAGCTGACAGAACTGAAACGGTGTGCGTGCGTGGGGAAATGTGCTACAGTGGAGCTGCACATGTGTTACAGCCACGTGCAGACTTTGTGTTTCTGCAAATTGCAGACACCGTTGAGAAATCACATCAGTCCCGTTTCCTTTATTTCCTGGAGCGACACATGCACCTCTCGGTCTGCCTTACACGTCCACACACACGCACACACACGCACATGGCTCCTCTTGCACGAGAACAACATGATAGCCTAATGAAATAAATAAGCCTCTTACTCAAATGACACACTGCCTTTATGGATATTTCCATTTAACCGAGATGAAACTTCCACTGCAAATATAATGGACATATCAGTCCCCACCTTTATCTGTATATCTTTTTCCAGATAAATAAAGCTGAGCGACAACAGAGAGAGGAAATGATCTGTTCTTGTTCAGGTCCTTACTGCAAAAATACAGTGTGGGACACCACACTGTATTAAGGCCTGTTATTTCCCCACAACGTGCACACTCGTGCTGATGACCGACTAGTTTGCACAGACACGGCACCTGTCATTTCCATGAAATTAATAGTAGCCTAGCCCAGAAAAGATAAGAGGCTGCGCCGGGCCTCAAGGTCAGGATCAAGCACTTGACGGCACACTGCATGCACCGCCGGGAATACAGCTCAGCCTTAGTATGCAAGGACCCCTGTAGGCTCTGCACTGCACATTCAAAATGCAAAGAAAATGTGCCTTAAACAAATAGGGGCAAAGTTCCCTATAACCGCAGCATGATAGTGCTCTTAAATACTGTGCCTAGCCTACTTTGGAGAACAATAGGTGCACTATAATTGTGTAACAGTAGGCAGGGAAAGGCACCTGAATTCCCTTTTTTTTCTTTAATAGTTAGAAAAACATTCATTTCAAATGATGGGTATAATGTTGATGTGTAGATTGGATTAAATGTTGTATGGATCTAATGTACTCTGTCAAATTTTGTGATGCAAATATCAAATTTTCTTTCATGATTTTGCATGCATTTGTAATTTAGCCACAGCATTAGGTCTACATGTAGGCTTAATTACACTTATGTTGCAAAAATTGCCTACGATTGTACATCTCCTCTTGATCGCAAAATGATATTAAAGAATGATAACCGCTTAAGAAATGTAGGCTACTTTAGACTAGACAAAGCTGATCAATAAGCCTGCATACAAACTACTACAGGAAACTAGACCAAATAGTAAACATTTCGACAGATTGAGTTGGTCCCAATTATTAAAAAAAGACACATCACAGACGACAGGGACTGTGAGAGATGAGGTTAAATACACACACTATGCCTCCCTCCTCTCTGGGCGAGAGCTAGCGGCACCATCACCATGTATAATTGGCAGGTTCAGATGTGTGTCGTGTGTATGGTGCTTCGACTGAGTCTCGTGAAACTTAACCAAATGCATCGTTTTTTCACACATTGCATTGAATATAGTGTAATTGGTCAAGTCATATTCTTACCTGAAAATGATTTTTGGGAGGTGAAGATGCAACCTTCACCACTAACCATGAAGACTTAACAAAAGGCCATAAACCTATATTTCACATTTATAGTTTCAGTGGGCTATAGTAACATCAAATTAGCTTGTTGCTTGTGTTTTCTAATCTGACATTAGTGGCCCATAAACCGGATGCTTTAAATATTCTCCGGGAGAAACACTTCCAAAATGTCACCATATGAAGGACGGGGGAAGGAGAAAAGAGAGGGAGGGAGAGAGAGAGAGCTAGGAAAGGAGGAAAAGGCAGTGCGTGTTGACGCTCATCCCCGCTGCTAAGAATAGTTTGAGCAACAAACAACTCCCGACGGCCGTCCAATCCATCACACTGGTCGGCAGCAGCAGCAGGCAGGGGGGGGGGGTGAAGTAGTGCTGCATTTATAAACCAGACCGCTGGAGCGGAGCCCCGACTCGCGCCATTAAACAGAAAACCACCGGGTGTTTTTAGCGGAACCTCATATAGCTCTGCATTTTAGGGAGGAAGAGCAAACAAGGGCAGAGGGACCGACTGATAAAGGGAGAAAACTAACTCGCGTATCCGTCTTTCCCCTCTTTTCCTGTTCCTAACGACAATTACTTGAACTCTCCGTGACCCTCGGTACACGCACCGGCACCGCTCAGCATTTCCTCCGGGGCAGGGGCCTCTATTGCCCGGGAAGCACTGGTTGCGTGCGCACCGGTAATACACGCGCGCGTGCGTGCGTGCGTGCGTGCGTGCGTGTGTGTGCATGAGCGAGAGGGAGGGTTGGTGGAGTTGGGAAGGTGGTTGTTTACAACAGCTTCCACTCGCTTTACAAGTTGACAAATAGCCAAGTAGAAACTCAGATCTACATTAAAAGAACCGCAGGGCCATCAATCATGTATACATAAATACCTGCAGGGTTTATGATCAGGTTTTCAAAAGTCTGTTCGGTAACGGGAAACCGGGAATGTGGGTCTCGCTAACGTGAGTGAAGGCTCCCTCTCGCTCTTTGTCCCTGGAGCTTTGCCAGACTCTCTGAAGCGCAGAGCTCCGTACAGCTCTGAAAAAATGCAGTGTGACGCAGGATAATCTCCGCAGCGACGGGGGTGGGGTGGGCACAAACAGGGATTGAAAGAGGCGTGCACACACCGTACACACGACCGCGAAGTTGTTTGTGCCCAAAACGAAAGGAATTCTGCTCACACTGCCGGTGAACCAAATAGAAATCAGCGGGTAAAAAAAATATGAGAAAAACAGAGTGTGGGTCAAAACTACAGCCTGACTACCAAGCACACAGCCTCAGGGCCTCGCACACCCAGCATCATAAAGACAGACAGAGCGTGGAAGAGCACGCATGCCCAATTTGAATTGTTATTGATTATCAGGCTGACGTGTGCCAAATGGTCCAATTGATTATCTCAATTTAGACTAAGAGTCCATATGTGGAACCTACTGCTTCTCAGTGTAGTTTCTGATAAAAGTATGGCATATATTCATTGTACTACGTTTTTAGTTTATTTTGTATATTTATATTTGGGGTAAATACTTGTTACGAATACTTTATTTTTTTGTAATGTTTAATTATTTTGTGTTTCCAATCGTTTTTGTTTTTGTACCTTCTACTTAGGCTATTTCCTTATGTTGTTTATGTTGGCACCACCATACACCAAAGCAAATTCCTTATATGTGAAAAAGTTCCTGACAATAAGCTCCATTGTGAGACAGGGGTGTACAGACTGAGGGGCTCAGAGGAGATAAACGCTGTGGAGAGACATAGCTGCTGGGGGAGCGCAGAGGGAGCAGCAGCGTCTCCTCAGCTGTCACATTATTAGCAGCCGAGCTGTAAACAAGGGGCCCCTCCGTCCTGCGGGCCGCCGCACAGCCGCATGCAAGTCGGTGCCCGGTTCAACCCCCCCTCCTTCTGCAACACGGCCGTCAACAACGGCGACATTGTGAGGCCCCTCGTGCTGTCACTAGGGCCCGGGTGGCGGCTGCTGAACTGGCTCTATTCATCCCGGGCCAAATGGGGACTAAATGGCCCTTTATGCCACCAAAGGACCCGATTGTAATAGAGATGCGCATGCACGAGTCGGACCGCATTTACCGGAGGTTTCTTGACTTTCCTTTGAAATGCTGGCGTTGCTTTCATGTGTTTGATGTTAGGCTACTAATGAAAGAACATTACGCTAAAGGGCTGATCCCCCTACATATAACGCCCCCCCCCTTCATATATATAGGATGAATAGTCTGTTTAAAAGAGAAAGCTTAATTATTGGTGGTGTGTAAAGACAGGCTTAATTAGGATAAATGACTGTCAGTTTAACAGGTGCCGATTCATTGAGGTAAACCGAGCTTCCACACCTCTGACAGGGCCTACATTTCTAGCCTTTAAAAAGGTCACACACTTTGGGTGAGCAAATGACGCCGAGAAATCTTTCACATATTTTTTTGTCTTTACTATAACGATAACTGTAGGTGTTTACTTGGTTTAGAGCCGAGTTATGATCCTAAACTCGAGGTCAAAAGCTTTTATAACCAACATGAAGTCAGTCATGTGCCACGCAGACGGCAGATAAAACATTCCAGCTCTGAAGACAGCTGCTGTAGAAGACTCCTATCGCCATCACCCTGCTGCGCTGCCAAGCGTCTGTGGGATTTCGTCAGATAGATAGATGCCCGAGGCACCGACATCTAAAAACAAACGAGGAGGCATGATCAAGACCGAGCCTGCAGAGAGGCGAGGTGCCATCATTACTCTGCTGCCAAATCAATCTTTCGATAGGCCAGAGCGAGGTCAGGAGAGTAAACACAACCTTAGTGAGACTTAGATGTTTAGGAACAGACACTGTATTCGTGTATTAATTCATCTAACATCTATTTGTCAACAGAAGTCCACAGTTTGCCTTTGGAGACATGATTAACAGACATAATATAGGCAAGATGATTAAAATCTCTAAAAACTAGTATAAATGACCATCTGTGCGCAATCGTGTGCAGAAATGTCAGTTTCAATATGCGAGGCATGTGTTAAAGTACATACATGTAAGATGGGCCGTAATGACCTATGCTGGTGAAATAGTACTGGGGGGGGGCAACACATCTCTGCGGGGAAGTGATCCGTGTGCTCCAGACCTCGTCGAAACAAAAAGCTTTGTGCAGCGCTGAGAGAGAGAGAGAGAGAGAGAGAGAGAGAGAGAGAGAGAGAGAGAGAGAGAGAGAGAGAGAGAGAGAGAGAGAGAGAGAGAGAGAGAGAGAGAGAGAGAGAGAGAGAGAGAGAGAGAGAGAGAGAGAGAGAGAGAGAGAGCTCTCCCGTTTCATCGCAAGGTCCCGGGAGGCCAGCACGGAGCATAGCTTCAATCAAACCGTGACGTCTCCTCCGGGAGCTTCGCAGCGCCTGGAAAACCGATCTCTCCTCGGCGCTCTGCCGTGCCTCCGCTTTTGTTCACACGCACCTCGCTCCAGCAGCGCCGAGGCTGTTGTTTTATATCCAGGCGAGAGAAAAAAACAAGCGCGACAACAATAAGGCAGACCTCGTCGTGTCTCGTGGCTGGATCTTAAACCGAATATTTACTTGACGGTGTTTACGCATTTCCCTGCCTGTCGTCCAACACATTAGTGGTTTGATTTGCAAAACTGGTCCCGCGTGATTTCCTCTATATCTGCAGGTAATATCCCCCGTGTGGTGCTTATTGATTCCGGATAAACAAAACGGCCATACAGAAGGTTAATGGGCTTAAAATGGAGGTGCGGTTGCCCGTATACACAGCAGCAGACCCCCCTCCCTCCCTGGACACCCCACGGTGACACATCCACGGTCACATCACTCAGCATTACAATATGGCCCAGCAGGCAGGAGGCTAGTGATACGTTCAGGTGCACCTTCCCCCCCAGCACGCACAGATCCGTAGAAGCTCTTAACAGTAGAGTATACTAAACATGCTTTAAAATCAGACTTCCCGGATGTTAAGGACATATTGATATGGATTATACGAGTGTGGAGAGAAGATGTTGACAAAAGTAAAAGTTAAACATTGAAGGAAATATTTGCATATTTCCATTGGTGTAAAGTAGCTATACTCAAGTACAATTTTGAGAGACCTGTACTTAACATGCATATTCCAATGTGTTGCTACTTTGTACTTCTACTCCACTACAATTCAGAGGTGAACAGTGTACTTACTTTCACATTTCAAAGTAGCTGCACCTTTACCATCTTTGATAAACATATAATGCATTAACAATTAAAATGAAAACATATAATATATATTATTCCGAGCCACTTTGCATAATGAGTACTTTTACTTTTGTACTTTTACTTGAGTTACATTTTGAAAGCAGATATTTTACTTGTAGAGTATTCCTACACTCTAGTAGGCCTACTTCACTTAAGTACACTATCTGAGTACACCTCTGCATATTTCTATGAAAGTAAATTATAATCAAATAAACGCCAAAACTAAATCCTATTTTGTTTGCTGCGCCAACCTTGACCCCCACTTTAGACAGCTAATGGCCCTGAGCAATCAAACCCTGTTTTCGTAAGAAGTGTGAAGTCCTGTCGCGAAAAGAGGAAAAATAAATCGGTATGTCAATATAGCAGCCCTCCCCCTCCGTGTTTTAACACCTGGAAAACAGATCAGTCCCACACTGACTTCACAGTGGAAAAATGATGCGTAAATCAGTCCCACGTGGTACGCTATAAATAAACTCGGCCCACACGAAATGTGAAGTATTTGTTTGCTTCCACGACACGCACCACTAGGGGAACAGCCTCTATTACCAAAAGATCAGACTTAGCAGTTTAAAGAGCAGAGTCAGGAACAAGGTTATCTTGGCTGTAAAGTGTGTGAGTTATTGTGAGGTCGAGGGCCTCTGGGTAATTTGAAGGCAAACAATAATGGCATAGTTGCATAGAGTAGGCCAAATGAGTCTTATAGGGGCAATAAAGAGGAGAAGATTGGCACAAACATCTAAATATAATATCCTGACAAAATGTCATAATATATTGACACTTTAGGGAAAGTCCATTTGTCATTATTTCCACACAAAAAAAGAAGTGGGACAATGCTTTATCAAAACATAACTCGTCCTTTGGAACATTTGGTAAATAATTAGCCTTATGGTTTTACGTATCATTGTTCGTAATCCTCAAATTGGGAACAATGATCTGCACTTGGTTTGTTTTTATTCTTTAAAAAGTACAAGATCAAATCCAATTTTAAGTCGATGTATGACACGCTCATGTACCCCCACCAAACCAATGGTGACCGAGGTGACATTTAAATACAATTAACCCTTTATTCTGCATAAAATCCCCTTGAAGTAGCCTCCACCCCCCACCAGTTAATCCCCCTGCTCTTTTCCAACACGAGGTCCTGTTCTCGCAACCTGCGCGAGCATCAGCAGCGTGCCTTATGAGCAATTCTCTCCACCGTACGCGAATTGGCTGCCGGGAGCGAAGTGGTCTTTTTAGTAGCTGCTTCCCTCACTAAGCTCGTCAATGAGCTGGAGCCAGCCAATATGAGGCTCATCGATCGTCCTAAGAGAGCGTCCCCTAATTAGTGCTGCGTGGCTCCGGGACAGGCAGCAGAGGCGAGGAGGAGAACTCCCGCAATAGGAGCCGTTCTCTTCTGACAAAGTCATGTTAAGACACAATGCCTTATGGTTAAACCCTGCTTTGCTGGTCGCGAAAAGCTGGCTTCGCAGAGGAGCTTCGGAGACGCGTAAGGAAAAGACGATTAATTTTGGAACACTTCCAGCCAGCAGCACTTATTTCAATTAAACAGCAACTTGATGTGGTTCATACTGATGGCTGCCACCCACACATTGGTTCGGGGGGGCTGTAGTAGAATAATAAATAAAACAAATGATAATGGCAGAGTATAATTTTGTGGAACTGCAAAGTGGTTTTTATATGCGTAAAAGTTCACAAAGTAATGAAGAAATGATCGTGACAGTTATAAGTGGCACTTTTTAAAAAACAAAACAATTTGGATATAGTTAAAGAGGTGACACTTTCTCCCTGGTAGGGAGCAGGGAGTAGCCTATCGTAGCTGCAGGGGGAGGGAGGGTCCTAACTGGAGCTATACACGGATCCTTCGTGCGCAATGGATATTCCACCGCAATGCAAAGAGCAGTCACACAGCCAGGCTGCGTGCGAGCGAGTGAGAGGGGGAGAAAACACACTGCAGCGCAAAGTCATATCGGAGAACACCTGCAAGACATGAAGGGGGGTGTGTGTGTGTGTGTGTGTGTGTGTGTGTGTGTGGCAAGATGCCAGAGCGGTTTCCATCAACTAGACAGGAAGGTGAGCGGTGCAGTCCCGTCTCTCCCCCCCCCACACGCTACCTTTGGGACTGATGAGACAACTGATCAACGTCCACTCTGTCCAAACAAGCCCCCCCCCCAAACCACGAACACACAGTCAGCTGCCACACCAACAAACACACCGCGGGGATGCCCTCCAATTGAACTGAACCGTGTATAAACGGAGCAGCACCGCTCGCTTCCCTTTGGCAGGGCGAGGCTGGATTCCGTAACCTTGTTTAGCGCAGAAGCTCCGTGTGCGCGCACGAACACGCGCTCACACACACACTCCCACCTTCTCCCCCCACAGGCTCTATCACACTTCGCCTCCAAACAGAGTGCGAAAAACCTGAATATTCACCCACTGAGGACGGCGCCACTTTCAAGTCCGCTAATCTCTGGGACGTCCTTCTCACCTCCCTCCGGTTGACAGGACAGTTGTAAAGAGGCCAAGCTCACGGTCGGGTCAGTGTATGTGCATGTGTGTGTGCGCGTGTGTGTTATTTATCAACCACATGCCACTGCCCCGCCGAAACGCACAAAGACCACCCTATGCGCTATTCTTAGAAGTGGCCGATCCTCTCCCAGTCTCTGCGCACAACATCGCGTTTACATTCAACCCCACAAGAAGAATGTCTTTCATTTAAAAACACTAAAGAACACACTGGATATTTTGAAAGCGTCTGTGTAAGTATTCAACAAAACTGTCTTCATTCAGGATTTTTCCACATCGCCAAAGCCACATGTGCAAGAAAATACATTACGATTTGTTATGGATTATCTCACCTGGGTAATTGGTGCTAGATCCAGCCGTCGTCTGTGCGACCCACTCACGCCTTTTTCCTGTTTTCCCAAGTTAACTGGGAGGACAGAGATCCGTGCGTGCGTAGACGAGCCCGGTTCACGATCGTGTCTGCCAGAGACACACGATCCCGGCCGGACAAAAAAAACAACTAAAAGTGTTTTACAGGTTATCCACTTGTCACGAAACAAAACAAGTCTAACATATACAGCTCTTCTATTGTCTACAGGCAACTCTCATCCATTGCCCGATATTTTCAACGGACTTTTCTGCTGCTGCAAATGTCACTTGGATTGCCATAAAGCAACAAAACGATCCTGCGCGGAGGAAAAACAACCGTCAGGACGCAGCGAAATCCACTAAAGGAAAATCCGTTACGGTCCTTTAAAGTCGGGAGAGCCAATGCCCCCCTCAGGACACAGGTGGCGAGGTCGGTGGACTCGCGGAGAAATTAATTCAGCTCAGCCGTACCTCGCAGCAGCAGCGCCATGTTGGGTTTCAGCGGAGCACGCCGTCTTCGGAAAAAAGCCCCTTTCTCCCGCTACCCGTCACTCCATGTCCTCCGCGATTCCGGAATCCGTATCTCGGAGGGTTCGCTGAAGGTTACTCTGTGTGGCTTCTCGTCCCGCGTTTTGCTCGAGGAGCGTAGAGAGCACCCCGGTTCGCGGAGACTTCGCAGGGAGCTGTACGGGGAGTGCCGCACAGAATGGATGAACGAGACCGAGCGACTCGCTCCACTCCCACTCGCGCAGACTCTACCCAGAAGGCCAGTCGGGAGACCGCAATTACCATAAGCCTCCAGCGCACGGCACTGGCTGCGCGCGCACGCACACGCGCGCACACACACACACACACACACACACACACACACACACACACACACACACACACACACTGAGACACACACACTCAAGCTGAGGCACACAGAAAAGCACACACAGGCTCCGCTGAAACTCCAAAACAAGAATAGGCGAGGTTTTACCGGCACAAATAAAGCAGAAAATGAAGTAGAACTGATGATGTTATCTATATAATGTGTTATATTATCATGAAAGCAATAAAAGGCAAGAGCAAATATTTAAATGTTTTTTTACAAATAAGGAAAATAGAGGCTACACCATTGGAAAAGTGCACACATGCTAAACATATGATGTACAAAAGACATACTCACGTATTGTCTAAATTGAGAAGATGGCAACAACTGTAGGCTTCATGAACTGTTGTTTGTGTACCATAGCTCCCTTCTTCCACCCACATTTCTAGCATTGTTCATATTTTGTCCTAAAAATGTAGGATGTGGGACACACATTTAATGTCACTTTTGTTTTTTTCCAAGCCAACAGATAAGGTAAATCTGCAAAGCACGAGGCAACGGGGAGAGAGGGGGGGAGGAGGGAGGATGGGGGGAGAGAGGGAGGATGGAGAGAGAGGGGGGGAGGAGAGAGAGGGAGGGGGGAGAGAGAGAGAGAGGGGGGGGGGGAGAGAGAGAGGGGGGGGAGAGAGCGAGAGAGGGAGGGAAGAGAGAGAGGGAGGGGGGAGAGAGAGGGGAGAGAGAGAGGAGGGAGGGGAGAGAGAGAGGAGGGAGGGAGGAGAGAGAGAGGGGGAGCGGGGAGAGAGAGGGAGGGATAGAGGGAGAGGCAGCTCAAGGCTGGGGCACATCTGTTAAGGCTCCCATGTCAAGTGAAGGAGGAGGAGGGAGGCTATGAATATCAAGCCTGAGGTGTGTGTGCATCATGTGCCTGCATTTGTGTGTGTGTGTGTGTGTGTGTGTGTGTGTGTGGTGTGTGTGTGTGTGTGTGTGTGTGTGTGTGTGTGTGTGTGTGTGTGTGTGTGTGTGTGTGTGTGTGTGTGTGTGTGTGTGTGTGTGTGTGTGTGTGTGTGTGTGTGTGTGTGTGTGTGTGTGTGTGTGTGAGAGAGAGAGAGAGAGAGAAGAGAGAAAAGCAGCAGACAGACAGAAGCAGAGTAGGAGTAGGAAAGAGAGGGGGATTGGAAATGGAAGGTCTGGCTTTACGTTCGCCACAGCTGTTGAAAGTAGAAATTAAAGCAGACAGTCATACACAAACAAACACAAAGCTCACAAAGCACCCGCATGTGGATGCAGTCAAAAGCAAAGCTCATCTTGAAGGGCAAATTACCCAAAAAGTATGGAGACAGGCATGAAAGAAGTGAGCGGAGAGAAGAGGATCCTTGAGATGAGAAGAAAGGGAAAGAGGGTGGGTGTATTGATGCACAGAGATAAAACTGCACTTCTCATGGCTGAGGCTGCATCTTGTGAAAGTTGAAGAACTTTAATCCAACTTAAATAAAATCAGGCCCCGTCATTATCCCCACTCTCTACCTCTCCTAACTGGGAGTTGCCCACTATGACCACAGCCACTGAACACTGACCAAGGCTTCGTCCACACTTTTGAATCTGAAAAGATGTCAATCTACCCCAGGGTTCAGGTACATTTCTAGGATGTTTAATAAGCAGGAAAGTGCCTAAATCTCTTCTTCCTCATTTGTTTAGACAAATACACAATTGTGAGTTCCCAACAACAAGCAGTGGAAGAAACACTTAATGGTTACCCTGTGTGTCAGCTGCTTATGTCACTTATAAGTTCTCCAACCCTTAGGATGAGCTGTTTGAAAAAAGCTTAACTCACTAATTGACCGTAGTTTTTGTTTGTTTTGACAGATAATAAAACGTGAGTTGATTGCATCTCACAGATTCTTCTTCCTATAAGGCCAGGTTCGGACAGACTGCTTTAAACATCTCAATTGGTCAAACCCAGCTGCCAGTGATGGCTTGTTGTCCAAAACAAACTTACCATGCATTTGTGTATGCATACTTGTCTGTTGATGTTGGACATGGAGCTGCTGTGACGCAAGTCACATTTCAGACTTGATCTGACAATAAAGTAATATCGTATCGTACCAACAAAGAAGCAAGCCCACCTGGCAAAAGATAAACCTGGCCTAACTTCTGACTGCAAAGCAATGTCACCTGGCTAGGTGCTGCTGCAATTGGCCAATCAAAAATGTGTGTGAGTGTTAACTCGTGCTGTTGCACCATGAGATGTCAATTCATCAGTATTTTATTCTTGATCACAAAGCCTTCTGACAAAATAATCATGAATGCCGGTTGATGACAGCAGCTGTGCTCTGTAATTGGCTGGTTTCATTTTTCCAATTGACAATCTTAATTGTACTGCCACGCAGTCCTGCACCAGTCTCAGGTCATTGTTCTCTCCGTTCACAATAAAACACAGGATCAGCATTTTTAAGATTCATCTACGCTGGAGACGTTTTTTTGAAGCGGAAATGAAAAATTAAAGGCACAAAAAAAATGAATTGTTTTATTAAGCTGGCTAGAATGGACAGTCTATGCTTCACTTCACTTGTCAAGGGGCTGACATTATAGGACACTGTAACACATGCCATTTAATGGACTTTCTATTCAGGTTTATACATTCAACTAAGATATAACATTTCCTATTCACTTAGTGTTGCTTTGTTTATGTCCACTCCATTTATAATGG